>NC_142117.1:25640000-25907500 GCF_056152115.1 Neolamprologus brichardi | reverse complement strand
AGCTAGCCAGGCCCCTTTAGCTGGTGCAGCCGAAGATAGCGTAGGCCCCGCTAGCTGTTCCCCGGCAAATCCCAAGCAGCTGCGGAAAGAAGGCGGCTGGGTAACGGTGAGGAGGAAGCATAGTCCTAAACAGAAGCCCCAGGTACACCACCAACCCGTTCATGTGTCTAACCGTTTTTCCCCACTCGGTGACACACCCGCTGGGGGTCAAACTCTGGTAATTGGTGATTCTGTTCTCAGACATGTGAAGCTAGAGACACCGGCAACCATAGTCAATTGTCTTCCAGGGGCCAGAGCAGGCGACATTGAAGGAAATTTAAAACTGCTGGCTAAGGGTAAACGTAAATTCAGTAAAATCATAATTCACGTCGGCAGTAATGACACCCGGTTACGCCAATCGGAGGCCACTAAAATCAATATTGAATCGGTGTGTAACTTTGCCAAAACAATGTCGGACTCTGTAGTTTTCTCTGGTCCCCTCCCCAATGAGACCAGGTGTGACATGTTTAGCCGCATGTTCTCCTTAAATTGCTGGCTGTCTGAGTGGTGTCCCAGAAATGATGTGGGCTTCATAGATAATTGGCAAACCTTCTGGAGGAAACCTGGTCTTGTTAGGAGAGATGGCATCCATCCCACTTTGGATGGAGCAGCTCTCATTTCTAGAAATATCGACAAATTTATTAAACCCCTCAAAACATGACTATCCAGAGTTGGGACCAGGAAGCAGAGTTGCAGTCTTACACGCCTCTCTGCAGCTTCTCTCCTCCTGCTACCCCCCCAAAAACCCATCTCCATAGAGACTGTGTCTGCTTCCAAAAAGACAAAAAACAAACTAAAAACCAGCAACAAACAACTTAAACATTTACAAAGAAAGAACAATACAGTATCCACATCTGAACCAAAGAGTAAAACAGTGAAATGTGGATTATTAAATATTAGGTCTCTCTCCTCCAAGTCTCTGTTAGTACATGACTTAATAATTGATCAACAAATTGATTTACTCTGCCTTACAGAAACCTGGTTGCAGCAGGATGATTATGTTAGTTTAAATGAATCAACACCCCCGAGTCATTCTAACTACCAGAAATCTCGAAGCACAGGTCGAGGGGGCGGTTTGGCAGCAATTTTTCACACCAGTCTATTAATTAATGAAAGACCAAGACAGACTTTTAATTCATTTGAAAGCCTGATGCTTAACATTGTCCACCCCAGCTGTGAAACTCAGAAACCAGTCTTACTTGTTATCATCTATCGTCCACCTGGGCCTTACACAGAGTTTCTGATTTCTCAGACTTTATATCTAATTTAGTTCTGAGCTCAGATAAAATAATTATTGTGGGTGATTTTAACATCCATGTTGATGCTAAAAATGACAGCCTCAACATGGCATTTAATCTGTTGTTAGACTCAATTGGTTTCTCTCAAAATGTAAAAGAACCCACCCACCACTTTAATCACACTCTAGATCTTGTTTTAACATATGGCATAGAAACTGAACATTTAACAGTGTTTCCTGAAAACCCTCTCCTGTCTGATCATTTCTTGATAACATTTACATTTACAATAATTGATTACGCAGCAGTGGAGAGTGGACTTTATCAAAGTAGATGTCTTTCTGAAAGCACTGTAACTAAGTTTAAGAATATAATCCAGCCACTGTTATCATCGTCAATGCCCTGTACCAACACAGAGCAGAGCAGCTATCTGAACGCTACCCCAACAGAGGTCGATTATCTTGTTAATAATTTCACCTCCTCACTACGTACGACTCTGGATACTGTAGCTCCGGTGAAAACTAAGGTCTCTAATCAGAAGTACCTGACCCCGTGGTATAATTCTCAAACACGTACCCTAAAGCAGATGACTCGTAATCTGGAGAGGAAATGGCGTGTCACAAATTTAGAGGATCATCATTTAGCCTGGAGAAATAGTTTGTTGCTTTATAAGAAAGCCCTCCGCAAAGCCAGAACAGCTTACTACTCATCACTGATTGAAGAAAATAAGAACAACCCCAGGTTTCTCTTCAGCACTGTAGCCAGGCTGACAAAAAGTCAGAGCTCTTTTGAGCCAACCATCCCTTTAACGTTAACTAGTGATGACTTCATGAACTTCTTCACAAATAAAATTTTTATCATTAGAGAAAAAATTACCAATAATCATCCCACAGATGTAATATTATCTACAGCTACTCTTAGTTCCATTGATGTTAAGTTAGACTCTTTTTCTCCAATCGATCTTTCTGAGTTAACTTCAATAATTACTTCCTCCAAACCATCAACGTGTCTTTTAGACCCCATTCCTACAAAACTGCTCAAAGAAGTCCTGCCATTGATTAATTCTTCGATCTTATATATGATCAACCTATCTCTAATAATCGGCTATGTACCACAGGCCTTCAAGGTGGCTGCAGTTAAACCTCAAAAACTCAAACTCAAAAAGCCATCTCTAGACCCAGCAGTCTTAGCTAATTATAGGCCAATCTCCAACCTTCCTTTCATATCAAAAATCCTTGAAAGAGTAGTTGTCAAACAGCTAACAGATCATCTGCAGAGGAATGGTTTATTTGAAGAGTTTCAGTCAGGTTTCAGAGTTCATCACAGCACAGAAACAGCTTTAGTGAAGGTTACAAATGATCTTCTTATGGCCTCTGACAGTGGACTCATCTCTGTGCTTGTCCTGCTAGACCTTAGTGCAGCATTCGATACTGTTGACCATAATATCCTGTTAGAGCGATTAGAACATGCTGTAGGTATTACAGGTATTGCACTGCAGTGGTTTGTATCATATCTATCTAATAGACTCCAGTTTGTGCATGTAAATGGAGAGTCCTCTTCACACACTGAGGTTAATTATGGAGTTCCACAGGGTTCAGTGCTAGGACCAATTCTGTTTACATTATACATGCTTCCCCTAGGCAGCATCATTAGAAGACATAGCATACATTTTCACTGCTATGCAGATGACACCCAGCTCTATCTGTCCATGAAGCCAGATAACACACACCAATTAGTTAAACTGCAGGAATGTCTTAAAGACATAAAGACTTGGATGGCCACTAACTTTCTGCTTCTTAACTCAGATAAAACTGAGGTCATTGTACTCGGCGCTGAAAAGCTTAGAAATATGGTATCTAACCAGATTCTTACTCTGGATGGCATTACCTTGGCCTCCAGTAACACTGTGAGGAACCTTGGAGTCATTTTTGACCAGGATATGTCCTTCAACGCACATATTAAACAAATATGTAAGACTGCGTTCTTCCATTTGCGCAACATCTCTAAAATTAGAAATATCCTGTCTCAGAGTGATGCTGAAAAACTAGTTCATGCATTTATTACTTCCAGGCTGGACTACTGCAATTCATTATTATCAGGATGTCCAAAAAACTCACTGAAAAGCCTTCAGTTAATCCAAAATGCTGCAGCAAGAGTACTGACAGGGACTAGAAAGAGAGAGCATATTTCTCCTGTTTTGGCTTCCCTTCATTGGCTTCCTGTTAAATCCAGAATTGAATTCAAAATCCTGCTCCTCACATACAAGGTCTTAAATAATCAGGCCCCATCTTATCTTAATGACCTTGTAGTACCATATCACCCTATTAGAGCACTTCGCTCCCGCTCTGCAGGCCTACTTGTTGTTCCTAGAGTATTTAAAAGTAGAATGGGAGGGAGAGCCTTCAGTTTTCAGGCCCCTCTTCTGTGGAACCAGCTTCCAGTTTGGATTCGGGAGACAGACACTATCTCTACTTTTAAGATTAGGCTTAAAACTTTCCTTTTTGCTAAAGCATGTAGTTAGGGCTGGACCAGGTGACCCTGAATCCTCCCTTAGTTATGCTGCAATAGATGTAGGCTGCCGGGGGATTCCCATGATGCATTGAGTTTTTCCTTTCCAGTCACCTTTCTCACTCACTATGTGTTAATAGACCTCTCTGTATTGAATCATGTCTGTTATTAATCTCTGTCTCTCTTCCACAGCATGTCTTTATCCTGTCTTCCTTCTCTCACCCCAACCGGTCGCAGCAGATGGCCGCCCCTCCCTGAGCCTGGTTCTGCCGGAGGTTTCTTCCTGTTAAAAGGGAGTTTTTCCTTCCCACTGTCGCCAAAGTGCTTGCTCATAGGGGGTCATATGATTGTTGGGCTTTTCTCTGCATCTATGAAGCGCCTTGAGGCGACATTTGTTGTGATTTGGCGCTATATAAATAAAATTGAATTGAAACACACACACACACACACACATATGTATGTATATATATATATATACACACACACACACACACACACACACACACACACACACACATACATATATATATACACATACACACATACATATATATATACATACACACATATATATATACACATACACACACATATATATATACATACACACATATATATATACACATACACACATATATATATACATACACACATATATATATACATACACACATATATATATATATATATATATATATATATATATATATACATATATATATACACACACATACATACACACATATATATATATATGTTGATGTTACATTAAAGTTTGTATTTCAGGTGTTAGCTGAACAACATACCAATCTTTCATTGCAGGTGCAGCTCTAATCATGTTATACACATATTGCATTTTTGTGCTAATTACAGAGTTGAAGCTCAGTTGATAATGGTCGGAAGCTTCGGTCAGCGTGAGTTTGATCGATCAATTGGAATACCTACTGGGATAATGAAAGGCTGCATACATGCTTACAATTCACCACATATTATGCAAGGAGATAATAAAGGCCTGTGTGCCCTCAGGTTGCATTGAAGTCTGCCTGGTAACACATGACTCAAACGGAGTCAGGGAGTACTCTTTTGAAATGTCTTTTGTTTGTTGAGTAAGGTCATGCACTGAGGTCAGGACACACAGGGTGCCTGCACACACACATATAGTATTTAGATAGATACTGGTTTGCTCGCAACTGCAAGGTGTACCTGCATATGTGACAGTTTGGTTCCACAGATAAGTGAAATGAAATAACAGGACGCATCTGGCGATAGTGAAGGAACAAAGGAAGGAAATGCTCTTTTTTAGAATATGTCCTAGGATCTCTGGAAACTTACTGGAACTTATGCTTGTTGATTATCTGCTTGTGACGCACTATTTTAGTATATATATGACACCCCACGTATTGTTCGAAGAAGATCGATGCCGTGAGGGATTGTGCTCGGTCTCCCATATATATATATATGTATTTTAATAAAATCATTGTTTGACCCACTATGGACCTCCAGTCGTATGTCTCCACCTCAAATTACGAATCAGGACAATACATATATACACACACACACACACACACACACACACACACACATACGTGTTTTCATGATATATCAGCACGTATGACAAAAATGTGACAAATGGGAACGTGCCTTTCCGAAGGTCCTAGAGGCATGGGAATCACAAAAGGTTTGACCCATGCTTCCAGGAACACGCCCATCTGTTGAGATTTTGGCTAGGGCTAAATTTTGGTCAAACCTGAATTTACTGCTACTTGTGAGGACACTGTCAGGTTTATGTGACTTATGAGTACCATAAGGTCACACACTGATATTTCATGTTTAGGTGAATTGTGAAGCCCATGGAAACACATAATTTTCAAGTATACATGACTTATAAGGACCAGGTAAGGGTAGGTTCTGTATTTTTAGCTTGGCTCCTTTTGAGATTACAATATAATAGGCATGGATGCACAATAGTAATGCTCACCAGTCGGGTAACTTCTGACAGAAATATCAGACATTTATGTGTTAATAAAACAGTAAATCTGAGCTGTGTAGAGACTTAAAAAAAAGACATAGGTCAAATGTGGTCAGTCTACTTTTTAAGTCTTAATATTGTAATGCATTAATTCATTTTGTAGTGAATGTTCATGTGAATAAAAACGTGGAACATTATCTGCCTTTCTTATCATTTAATTGCAAAAAGCACCCAGCATAAAACACAGATTTATGAGTAAGAACAATGCAATACAGAAAACTGCAATACTGACATTACTGTGGAAGTAACAAAGTATCTCTCTTGCTTGTTTCTTTCTTTCTTGCATCTTTCTTTTAATGCTATGATCCTGTTGTGGATGTAGTACCTTATGAGAACCCAGTCTCTGCCTTTCAGAGCTGCCGGCTCTGCTTGGAGGCAGCAGTCACATTCCTTTTTACCTGGTACTTTGCAGCTTGTTATGAAGTGAAACGTGCCGCTCAGCAACCTTCACTTCATCATTTGTCCACTTGATTCTCACCTTCCCAGCTGTCATAAATGGAAACAAAAGAAAATATCTTAATGTGAATGCAAAATGTTCTTAAACCTTGCTTTCTACTGGAGCACTTTAAAGGCGCAATAAGCACAATTCATCATACTTAGGTTGAAGGAATTAAAAATGGCTATGTGAAGAACTAGAGGTGTAATTACATCTGGAGTACAGCATGAACTCATAATCCCTCTCTCTGTGTTGATCTCCAGCCATAGACTTTGGTTTGGTTTACAGGCAGTGCACAACAGCACACCTAGCAGTGAAAAGATATTGCTTATTGCTCCTTTAAGGATGCTTGGAATGAACCATTTGAAGTGCTGTGTTCTGCTGGGAATCAAATGAGATGAAAGGATTTATGATAAAAGCTCTCAATAGTGTCATGTCTGAAAACAATAAACTTGTCCTTTGATCACAAGTATATTCAGCTATACTTGTCGGAAGGTTGCCAGTTCGAGCCCCGGCTCCGACAGTCTTGGTCATTGTGTCCTTGGGCAAGACACTTCACCCGTTGCCTACTGGTGGTGGTCAGAGGGCCCATGTCCTCATGTCCTTCACAGCTTAAAACAATATGAGGACAATGTAACACACACACTACAATCACTGGTCCTACCATATGAGGACTTCTACTTAAACACACTCATGTCCTTCACAGCTTAAAACAATATGAGGACATGACGACTGAACACATGTAGAGTTCATGTTCCTGACTTCTTACTTCTCCTGCTGTTGTCAATAAAAGCTCTAAACCCAACACTGATGTAAAGCCATCTATTTCCCCAGAAATTAAATCATGTAAACTGATCAGTGGGAGGTTAAATGGACAAAAACATGTGTAAAAGGACAAAAATATCAAATGTAGTCAGAATAAAGATCAAGCTGATGCTTTAAGGGAAAGTTTGGACTAACAAATGGTATAGACAATTACTTTCTCCTAATGCTAATGTTGATTTTGGTTAACTTTGACTCAAACTGATTGTTTTAATACAATCAAAGTGCATTTCATTTATGCACTAGGCCCAACTGACACATATACTTGATACCAAATACAAAAAAATAATGTGTAACCTGTTGGAAGAATGAAGTGGGTATGTCACTCACCAATTGGTCTGAAGGAGGTTGAGACAGGACCTCAGCACTTGGTGTCTGCAACAAAAGACAACAATATAATGTCAGAAACATTCTGTACTGTAAATCCCGACTAGATAATTAACTACAGATCATATTTGTATGAGTGAACATTATTACAGAAGGATCTGACTTCCTTATACCAGATTCTATAGAAACTTAACACTGTACAGTTCTGCTACCCAACAATATGAGGACAGTGTAACACACACACTACAATCACTGGTCCTACCATATGAGGACTTCTACTTAAACACACTCATGTCCTTCACAGCTTAAAACAATATGAGGACAATGTAACACACATTACAATCACTGGTCCCACCACACGAGGAAGGCAACTGAAACACACTCATGTCCTTCACAGCTTAAAACAATATGAGGACATGGCGACTGAACACATGTAGAGTTCATGTTCCTGACTTCTTACTTCTCCTGCTGTTGTCAATAAAAGCTCTAAACCCAACACTGATGTAAAGCCATCTATTTCCCCAGAAATTAAATCATGTAAACTGATCAGCGGGAGGTTAAATGGACAAAAACATGTGTAAAGGGACAAAAATATCAAATGTAGTCAGAATAAAGATCAAGCTGATGCTTTAAGGGAAAGTTTGGACTAACAAATGGTATAGACAATTACTTTCTCCTAATGCTAATGTTGATTTTGGTTAACTTTGACTCAAACTGATTGTTTTAATACAATCAAAGTGCATTTCATTTATGCACTAGGCCCAACTGACACATATACTTGATACCAAATACAAAAAAATAATGTGTAACCTGTTGGAAGAATGAAGTGGGTATGTCACTCACCAATTGGTCTGAAGGAGGTTGAGACAGGACCTCAGCACTTGGTGTCTGCAACAAAAGACAACAATATAATGTCAGAAACATTCTGTACTGTAAATCCCGACTAGATAATTAACTACAGATCATATTTGTATGAGTGAACATTATTACAGAAGGATCTGACTTCCTTATACCAGATTCTATAGAAACTTAACACTGTACAGTTCTGCTACCCAACAATATGAGGACAGTGTAACACACACACTACAATCACTGGTCCTACCATATGAGGACTTCTACTTAAACACACTCATGTCCTTCACAGCTTAAAACAATATGAGGACAATGTAACACACATTACAATCACTGGTCCCACCACACGAGGAAGGCAACTGAAACACACTCATGTCCTTCACAGCTTAAAACAATATGAGGACATGACGACTGAACACATGTAGAGTTCATGTTCCTGACTTCTTACTTCTCCTGCTGTTGTCAATAAAAGCTCTAAACCCAACACTGATGTAAAGCCATCTATTTCCCAAGAAATTAAATCATGTAAACTGATCAGTGGGAGGTTAAATGGAAAAAAACATGTGTAAAAGGACAAAAATATCAAATGTAGTCAGAATAAAGATCAAGCTGATGCTTTAAGGGAAAGTTTGGACTAACATATGGTATAGACAATTACTTTCTCCTAATGCTAATGTTGATTTTGGTTAACTTTGACTCAAACTGATTGTTTTAATACAATCAAAGTGCATTTCATTTATGCACTAGGCCCAACTGACACCTATACTTGATACCAAATACAAAAAAATAATGTGTAACCTGTTGGAAGAATGAAGTGGGTATGTCACTCACCAATTGGTCTGTACAAAGTTGAGACAGGACCTCAGCACTTGGTGTCTGCAACAAAAGACAACAATATAATGTCAGAAACATTCAGTTCTGCTACCCGACTAGATAATTAACTACAGATCATATTTGTATGAGTGAACATTATTACAGAAGGATCTGACTTCCTTATACCAGATTCTATAGAAACTTAACACTGTACAGTTCTGCTACCCAACAATATGAGGACAATGTAACACACACACTACAATCACTGGTCCTACCATATGAGGACTTCTACTTAAACACACTCATGTCCTTCAAAGCTTAAAACAATATGAGGACATGACGACTGAACACATGTAGAGTTCATGTTCCTGACTTCTTACTTCTCCTGCTGTTGTCAATAAAAGCTCTAAACCCAACACTGATGTAAAGCCATCTATTTCCCCAGAAATTAAATCATGTAAACTGATCAGTGGGAGGTTAAATGGACAAAAACATGTGTAAAAGGACAAAAATATCAAATGTAGTCAGAATAAAGATCAAGCTGATGCTTTAAGGGAAAGTTTGGACTAACAAATGGTATAGACAATTACTTTCTCCTAATGCTAATGTTGATTTTGGTTAACTTTGACTCAAACTGATTGTTTTAATACAATCAAAGTGCATTTCATTTATGCACTAGGCCCAACTGACACATATACTTGATACCAAATACAAAAAAATAATGTGTAACCTGTTGGAAGAATGAAGTGGGTATGTCACTCACCAATTGGTCTGAAGGAGGTTGAGACAGGACCTCAGCACTTGGTGTCTGCAACAAAAGACAACAATATAATGTCAGAAACATTCTGTACTGTAAATCCCGACTAGATAATTAACTACAGATCATATTTGTATGAGTGAACATTATTACAGAAGGATCTGACTTCCTTATACCAGATTCTATAGAAACTTAACACTGTACAGTTCTGCTACCCAACAATATGAGGACAGTGTAACACACACACTACAATCACTGGTCCTACCATATGAGGACTTCTACTTAAACACACTCATGTCCTTCACAGCTTAAAACAATATGAGGACAATGTAACACACATTACAATCACTGGTCCCACCACACGAGGAAGGCAACTGAAACACACTCATGTCCTTCACAGCTTAAAACAATATGAGGACATGGCGACTGAACACATGTAGAGTTCATGTTCCTGACTTCTTACTTCTCCTGCTGTTGTCAATAAAAGCTCTAAACCCAACACTGATGTAAAGCCATCTATTTCCCCAGAAATTAAATCATGTAAACTGATCAGCGGGAGGTTAAATGGAAAAAAACATGTGTAAAGGGACAAAAATATCAAATGTAGTCAGAATAAAGATCAAGCTGATGCTTTAAGGGAAAGTTTGGACTAACAAATGGTATAGACAATTACTTTCTCCTAATGCTAATGTTGATTTTGGTTAACTTTGACTCAAACTGATTGTTTTAATACAATCAAAGTGCATTTCATTTATGCACTAGGCCCAACTGACACATATACTTGATACCAAATACAAAAAAATAATGTGTAACCTGTTGGAAGAATGAAGTGGGTATGTCACTCACCAATTGGTCTGAAGGAGGTTGAGACAGGACCTCAGCACTTGGTGTCTGCAACAAAAGACAACAATATAATGTCAGAAACATTCTGTACTGTAAATCCCGACTAGATAATTAACTACAGATCATATTTGTATGAGTGAACATTATTACAGAAGGATCTGACTTCCTTATACCAGATTCTATAGAAACTTAACACTGTACAGTTCTGCTACCCAACAATATGAGGACAGTGTAACACACACACTACAATCACTGGTCCTACCATATGAGGACTTCTACTTAAACACACTCATGTCCTTCACAGCTTAAAACAATATGAGGACAATGTAACACACATTACAATCACTGGTCCCACCACACGAGGAAGGCAACTGAAACACACTCATGTCCTTCACAGCTTAAAACAATATGAGGACATGACGACTGAACACATGTAGAGTTCATGTTCCTGACTTCTTACTTCTCCTGCTGTTGTCAATAAAAGCTCTAAACCCAACACTGATGTAAAGCCATCTATTTCCCCAGAAATTAAATCATGTAAACTGATCAGCGGGAGGTTAAATGGACAAAAACATGTGTAAAAGGACAAAAATATCAAATGTAGTCAGAATAAAGATCAAGCTGATGCTTTAAGGGAAAGTTTGGACTAACATATGGTATAGACAATTACTTTCTCCTAATGCTAATGTTGATTTTGGTTAACTTTGACTCAAACTGATTGTTTTAATACAATCAAAGTGCATTTCATTTATGCACTAGGCCCAACTGACACCTATACTTGATACCAAATACAAAAAAATAATGTGTAACCTGGTGGAAGAATGAAGTGGGTATGTCACTCACCAATTGGTCTGTACAAAGTTGAGACAGGACCTCAGCACTTGGTGTCTGCAACAAAAGACAACAATATAATGTCAGAAACATTCAGTTCTGCTACCCGACTAGATAATTAACTACAGATCATATTTGTATCAGTGAATATTATTACAGAAGGATCTGACTTCCTTATACCAGATTCTATAGAAACTTAACACCGTACAGTTCTGCTACCCAACAATATGAGGACAGTGTAACACACACACTACAATCACTGGTCCTACCATATGAGGACTTCTACTTAAACACACTCATTTTCCTTCACAGTTTAAAACAATATGAGAACAATGTAACACACACTACAATTACTGGTCCTACCATATGAGGACTTCTATTTTCCTGTTGGAGGTTGAGACAGGATGGAGGGACAGCAGGGTAGTAGCTCGCACAAATGATTCTATTGACACAACAGGGAAGTGAGATTAATGAACTGAACACAACAGACTCTTTCAAAATAAAACAGGAAACATGGCATGAAAATACAAACGTGGTAATATACAGCCCTAACATAAATTCCTTAAAACGATGTTAATAACGTTATGCCAAAGTCAGCTAACCCACCACCAAACATAAGAAACTCAAAAACTTTAGAATAAAGTCAGAAACGCTGGGCCAGAAACCCAGACCGTGAGCGAATAACTATAATACTATTGATTTGTGCTAAATACGAAAACATTAATATTATCATTTAAATCCCCCCAAACATATCTTGTGTTGAAAAAAATGTGTGTTGCAGTTAGCTACACTTAAAAAGAGCTTAGGCTGACTGTCTCTGCAGTTGAAGATGCAGAGCACATGCTAGGCCGCAGGTCCCTTTAACTCCAGTGGGAATTTAAGAACAGTTAAATTTAACTTCTAATATCTATTGTTGAAGATAAATCTTAAGTAATTTTTTAACATTTATCATCATTCACCACTTTCAGTTTGTTCAAATCGATTGTGCATTGTTTTAATTCCGTTTAACTAACGTTAATTAGCTTGTTAAACATACAACTTTACCTTGCGAAGTGTGCGTCGAATCATGGATATCAAAGGTAAATACATACGTCAAGATAAATCTCTCCTGAGTGCTGAAGGTCCCGGATGTGCCGTTCACGCAGAGCTCAAGCGAGTTGGTATCTTGCCGTGACCAGCAGCTCTTTGGTTGAGGCTTTCGAACAATCAGATGCAGCTTTACTCACTTGTTGACCAATCACAGACGTCGTTCTATGCTCCACTGACGAAATGCTGCATCCTCTCACCAGCCACGGACTCTCCTCGTCCATTTAACAACAAAAACACAGCAACACGTGCTGTATTTGAGGTAGGAACACTTGAGAACTGTCACAATGTTTTGCAAACTGCTGTTACAGTTAATTTCGTTCCGTTAATTTGTTTGGTACCTATTGTTAAGTAACACATGTGGTTAGCTTGCTGGTCTAGTTTAAGTTAGCATGGGCATGCTGTTCACTGATGGAGTAAGGCCAAATTTGTCTTGATATTGTCAGTGTGTTATCATAAACATGTCCTAATTTGTTATGAAAAGAAGAGCAGCACCCCTAGACCCCCAGGTGAAAATACAGATAATAGATAAGCAATTTAAGAAAATAAGTATAATGTGTATAATAAATGATTTTACTGTCACTTTCCTGGGTCTGTTGACCCAGCGTTTTAAGTTTTAGTTTGTTTGGAAGTCGATGTTTATTTATAAGTTCTTTAGGTTAGCTAAGTTCATTTGTTTATTAGATTACCCTTGTTATGTCTGTTTTATTGTGAAAGTCCTTTTCCTATATCCAGTGTGTCTAGTTTTGTTTCCCCTTGTCTTGTTAGGTCTGATTTGTCCCAGCTGTTCCTCATCCCCTCATTATCTCTCTGTGTACTTACAGTGGCTTGCAAATGTATTCGTCCCCCTTTTCCACATTTTGTCACATTACTGCCACAAACATGAATCAATTTTAATGGAATCCAATTGCAGCAAAAGGTGGTTCTACAAAGTATTGACTCGGGGGGCTGAATAATTACGCACACCCCAGTTTTCAGTTATTTATTTGTAAAAAATGTTTGGAATCATGTATGATTTTCGTTCCACTTCTCACGTGTACACCACTTTGTATTGGTCTTTCACGTGGAATTCCAATAAAATTGATTCATGTTTGTGGCTGTAATGTGACAAAATGTGGGAAAGTTCAAGGGGGCCGAATACTTTTGTAAGCCATGCTGTGGATTAATAAGACATGCTGTGGATTAATAACTAATAAGTATGATTCAGTGCAGAGAGGTCTATTAACACATAGTGAGTGAGAAAGGTGACTGGAAAGGAAAAAACTCAGTGCATCATGGGAATCCCCCGGCAGCCTTGATTCAGGAGACAGACACTATCTCTACTTTCAAGATTAGGCTTAAAACTTTCCTTTTTGCTAAAGCATATAGTTAGGGCTGGACCAGGTGACCCTGAATCCTCCCTTAGTTATGCTGCAATAGACGTAGGCTGCTGGGAATTCCCATGATGCATTGAGTTTTTCCTTTCCAGTCACCTTTATAACTCAGTATGTGTTAATAGACCTCTCTGCATTGAATCATATCTGTTATTAACCTCTGTCTCTCTTCCACAGCATGTCTTTCATCCTGTTTTCCTTCTCTCACCCCAACTGGTTGCAACAGATGGCCGCCCCTCCCTGAGCCTGGTTCTGCCAGAGGTTTCTTCCTGTTAAAAGGGAGTTTTTCCTTCCCACTGTTGCCAAAGTGCTTGCTCATAGGTGGTCATATGATTGTTGGGTTTTTCTCTGTACCTATGAAGGGCCTTGAGGCGACTTTTTTTTGTGATTTGGCGCTATATAAATAAAATTGAATTGAAATTGAATTGTACTGCTGCATACTGTGACATTTACAGTTGCTTAGTTAATTAAGTGACTTAATTACTCACTTTTATTTACTAATTTAATTACTAAATGAAGCTGGAATTGTGCATTCTGCAGTTTTTAATAGTGTGTTATTAGTTTTTAAAGAAGCAATATGCATTTTATACTATATTGTGAAAAGTATAAGGTAAGTTGAATTTAAAATATAATGAAGTGTTGACTTTTTTCATCAATTCTTGTAGATACACAGAGTCGAGACTGAGCCTGATGATCATACTGAATCAGATGACAGCGGCAGGAATCTCCAAGTTCAACTGCAGATTGCAGATGCAATTATATTAATGCAGATTAATATAAACTCTTCAAGGGTCAAAATCTGCACACACATCATTCTGCATAGTGAAGGTCAGAAAATTTGTGCATTGATCTTGAGAAGTAAGACTCATTAATTAATAGTACTATAATTAGACAAATGTTGAAACTTTATATTTCGAGACATTTTGTCAACAACAAAAAAAACCAAGATGTGCAGGCACTGATAACTGAATCTAAAAACCTTCATTTTTGTCAAGATTTGCCTGATTTAACTGTTGTTACCCTTGCTTATAGCTCACCCTAAAATGTAAAAAAATGGGAAAAGTTTTTGATATGTGTTAGAATGATTGTTTAATTGGCAAGGTTTGAACGAACAATTTTTAGAAGCCTCAAATCTTATATGTTATTATTCCACGAATGATTCAAATAAAGTTCACCTCCATTTCAACATTGAATACGACTGTGGACATAAGAGCTAAAAGGTGCTGTCCACGCATGTGTCCGCTAAGCCCCAGAAGGGTATAACCTGGGTCAAATGTGTTATTGTGTCTGACACACCTACAATATGAGGACTCGCAGAGTGACGTCACTGAAAGTGTGTTTAAAGTGTGTTAAGTTCCAAAACTGGCCAGTAGGTGCGAAAACTGAAAATGAGGAAAAACGCTAAACACACTTAAACACACTTTTTCATAAAATTGTGATGTTTCAGGACTTTCGAGATTTTTGGTTTGGGAGCATGTTGGGAGCCTCTAGAACACTTTAGAAGGCTCAGAAAAATGAGGACCTCAAAAATGTCCTCATTTTTCTGAGCGTCCTCATTTTGTGAGTGTGTTATCATAAAATTGTCCTAAGATGTCATGAAAACAAGTACACACACACACACACACACACACACACACACACACACACACACACACACACATACATACATACATACATACATACATACATACATACATATATATATATATATATATTAGTATTTTCAAATAGAATATATGTAAATACATTAACAAATTAGGGACAACAATTCTAATTTCCTGATTTCAGTTTTTCACAACATAAAGCTTTTTTAACCAATAACTACAGTAAACAATATAAATATATAAACAGTGCAAACTATTTTCAGTGACAAGATATGCTGTATACTTTATATTTACTTCTACTCTAAATGGCACAGCAGCCTCAGAGAAAACATTAGGAGGAGGCATCTTCAACATATGTACATACAAGGCAGCTCACTTTACCATAAATTGTATGGGTGTGCATCAATCTCTGCACATTTAGCAAAAAAGCGCCATTTCTTCACTCAGTAAGGTGATGTCAAGGAGTGCAGTGTGGCAGGCAGGAGTAGGACCCAAAACGCAGGCGCTCAGACTCAAGGTGTTAACTCAAAGTCACAGCTTTATTGGCTGGCAGGAAAAAACATACAAACTAAACTGGGAAACAACAAACTAAAACTCACAGGGAGACACAAGGCAATCCACACAAAGAGAGGGACAACACGACACTGACTCAGAGAAACACAGGGTTTAAATACACTGGGAAGTAACGAGGGGAATGAGACACAGAAGGAGGGCACAGCTGGGGGAAATCAGAACTGACGAGACAAGGAAGCGTAAATTGAACACACCGAGATAAGACAGAGACCTTTAAAGTAAAACAGGAAGTACGACATAGAGACGCGAACGTGACACGGTGGAGACAGCAACTAAGAAACACAGAGACAAACCATAAGGTAGAGGACTCTAAGAACCGAAAGACACAGAGGTAAACTCAAACATGCAGACACAGACTTACACAGAACAGAGGGTACACAGAGAAACATGAAGGGCAAGGGATCGAAACTAGAAACCATAGAATAACTCACACAAGTACAATAATACAAAAAGCACAAAGAACTAAACATGCTGGGTCAGGGGATGTGATGTAGCATGACATAAGCAGCATGGAAGGTGATAGGAAGACAGCATCTGCAGACTGTTCAAGTTTCTTTTAAGTATTCTTTATTTTCTGGCGTCGCCTTTCAACAATTATTTCACAAAAACATAAGAACCTCTCAGTCAAAATCTCACCTGCTTTATATAGAATTACTACTCACGCCTGGATCTCATTAACCTCCACCATTGGGAAAACAGGGTAGACTAAATAACACAGTCTAGACAAAGAAACCGGAATAAAATTATTTTTCCCCTTAACAAACTCATTCACCCAACTAAACAGTTTGAAAAGTCAATCTCTTCACTTACTCTGACTCATTGGGGTTATTTTAAATGAAATAAACAATTTTACGCAAAAGAAACACCCCTTCATTTGGTTACACCCAATTGACATGATCAGTGACATCATATCCTATAAAATCAGGAAGTACTGGGGCGGCCGTTCCCACATACCTGTTTTACACATAGGACCTGTTCAGAGGAACACACAACGGTAAGTATAACCAAACTACATAAACAAATGAAAGATTCAAATCAATTAATGATGAAGTGACATTTAGCTTTAAGTACATTTGCACAGATGAAATGAATATAACCAATGCTACCACAAACAGACCCGGGATAGTATGTAGAGCCAAGGTTACATGTGCTGTGTTTACATTAAAGCATTATGATAGACTATAGGATAACAGAACACAGAATAACAATATATACAAGTGACAAATGGCAAATGAATTCTGTCCTAGCCACTTTGTCACAGGGGACCCAGGACCCTGACAGGTGATGGTTGAGCTTTAGCAGCAGTATGCTCTAAAGCAGGGGTCTCAAACTCAAATGAGCCGCGGGCCACTTCTGGCACTCTCATCTCATTGGAGGGCCACTTTAGTGTCCAAGTAGTACAAAGAAAACAAACACGAAAACACCCACTAATATTTCCTAAAATGTAGTGAAGACAGTCACTCAGCAGTATAGTACAGTAGAGTACAGTAGTTTCATTGAACTACCAAATAAACAGCTCTTTCTGAACAGACACGGGGCAGCACTTTTGCTACATTTATGTTTGTATTTCACAAAATAAAAATGCAGGCATAAGCGTACACATTAGTTTTCCACTGCAAGTGAAAACTGTTTTCTTTCCAAATAAATCTGTCACTGAACTAACACAGCCACTCTCTCAACATATTTGCACTCTCTTCTTACCTCGGCCAGGACCTCTGGCTAATACTTTGGGTTCCGTGTCGGGCTCGTAGCCGGGAACTAGCTTTACTGTCTGGGTCATCTTTGCTAGCGAGAGACAGAAAGAGGCGTTGAAAGGCTGCTCCAGCAGAACTTTATTGTTTCGGAGGAAAACCCAAACACAGTGTACAGTCGAGTCTTAATAGCTTACTTACAACTGGGCTCGTCAGGCACTCTTTTTGGCTGCAGTAGTCATTTTTATATTTACATGCTTCCATCTCCCGTTTCTGCTCGGTAGCACCTCGTAATTTTCAACATTCCTTTTTCTCCCTCCCTCACGCTCACACACACACAGCGGGAGGGGCGGTCCCACATGTTCTTCCTGCAGCAAGGACTACACCGCCCATGAGGCTACAGTCTTAAGGGCCATGCCTGTAACACTCTGTCGTCATATTAAATAATTTTTCGTGTAATAGTTTTTTAAAAATATTTCTTCACATCAATATGCGGCCGCAAGTTGAGGTGACATGGGCCCGCGAGTTTGAGACCACTGCTCTAAAGATTTTGGCTGTGAAGCTGTAACTGTTCAGCAGTGAACAGGAGTCTCGCACAGTCTTTCACAAGCTCCAGATGCAGGAAGAGATGTAGTGATTTTGATTGACAGCTTCGTGATGTGAGGAAAACTATCCAATAGATCAGGGGTCGGCAACCCTGGGCACTCGTGCCACAGCTGGCATGCGAAGGGTTAACTGATGGCACGACCCGCAGTGCACATCGCAAATTAGCTCGCATAGACACATTAGTTGTGCCGCTTCTTAATGACAGTATCTTAGCTAACAACAACAAAACTACAAGATTCATCTTGTAATTGGTTGAAAATCATTTTGCCTACCGGTGAGAGGGACGTTGCTAGCTGGCAGTTTTTTCAAGCGATGCTGAAATTTCCACATTCCGACACTTCAACTGCTTCGGGTACTGCCCACTCAGCGCAGCATCAACACCACGGAAATACTGGGCCTTTCTCAATATGCGTACTTGTGCGTACTTGCATTCTCGTGTACTCGTGATACGTCATCAGTCGAAGACCAAGTACTGTTCCAATTCGAAGTACGCATCAAGCCGAGAACGCGAAAAAGTCCCGGATGTGTTCTCGCTCCACCCGTTTTATCGAGCATGCATTGGTGCTGACTTGTGTGGACTTGGTACAGCTAAATATCCCAGAATGCATTTCGTCCAAAACTCAAACGCGGCAATGGCGAGAATGTAAACTTTAAATATCTGCTCGATTTATCAAGATATCATATATTTCCAAACGCGCTCCGACGTTTTCGGAGACGTCTGTGACCCGCCAGCTCCATAGCAGACAGCGAGGTCGAGGATTATTAGAGCCGGCGAGAACAGCAGACTCCCGGCACATCGTTTTCAACCCCCCCCGCAGTCTTTTCGCTACTCCGGTTAAACAAACCCCAAACCCCAGTAGCTGTCTATTGTACTGAGTGTCCACTAAAATAAAAACAAAAGTGTTCTAACATGTCACCTGCTTGTTTTTATTAAGGTATGTACACGTATGTACATGTACACTATTTTTATTAATAGAGATTTCACTACTGAGGTTAAACATGATATATAAGTCACTTAGATCACTTCTAAATGTTAATGTTTGGTTTATTTCAGTGTTTTATTTGTTCCTGAGTAAACCGGTTTGGCTGTGATTAAAGTTAGGCTTCATAACATATTACTCACAGTTAAATTAAGAGGGGACAGCAGTAAAAACTCTGGACCTGTGACATCATCAAGTACGCTGGTGTTCCAATTGTACAAATCGCGAGTCCATACTCGCGTTCTCGGCGAGTACGTACTCGCGTACTTGAGAATTGAGAAAGGGCCCCTGTGTTTAAATGTGCGTGGAACTCTGGCGTTATTAACCAGGCTAGCTGTTAGCTTATAGCTCACGCTAGCTAACCAGCGAGACATTAAAAGGACAATAAAAGCTGCAGACAACACCCACGAACTTATCTCACCACAACGTAGCACCGAAAATATGTGATTCTAGTTTAGTCAAACTGAGGGCAGGAGGAAAACCGCTCCAATCCTCGAGGCCCAGTGTCCTAAAACTATTAAACATGTCTTCACCGCAACACACCAGAATAAAATCATTAGGTCATTAGCAAGACTCTATAGTACTGCATGCAGAGGTGGCAATTTAGCCATTTAATTAATTGGACTATGGACATATCAAAAAGTTGCAGTACACCGACACCTCGAGGAATCGAGCTCGACACAGCTTCTGTAACATAAAGACTGGCATGCACCTAAACACAGCTAAAAAGAAATTCAGAAAGGCTTTGGCTGCTCTGCCCGCCACAGTTCATAACTGGTCGTGTGACCGCATGGCTACATCTGATTGGTGAAAGAGTTACAGGAAACTCCACTGGCACCATGATCTATTATTCGTAGCATTATCTAATGTGTGAAATTAATTTTTTTTTTTTTTTTAAAAAGTAACGGGTCAAATATTGCCAAATGTAGCGGAGGAAAAGTACAGTTTCTTCTTCATAAATGTACTCAAGTACAAGTAAAAAAGTAGTGGAAAAAAGGTACTTTTTTTTTCAAAAAAGTGGGATCCGTTTATTATGAGCTAACTAAGATTAAAACAGCTATCAAAGATGGAGTGGAATGTCGTGAGAACAGAGAAGCACCTGAGCTGCCATTTTAGTCAGGTTAAGAAACACATAAAAATTCCAAATATGCAACATTTCCCCCCAATGCTTTGAATGCAGACTAATGAATGACTTTTGTGCTCTAAATTTTAATTCCTTTGTATCACTACAGATATTAGTTACAGAGTAAAGACAATGTTAGTAGTAGTGATGGTTATGAAGTACAGTTATATAATAAATCCCAACAATTCCAGAATTTTCTTGCCCTTTACACTTTAAAAAAATATATGTTTAAATTATTGATACTATGATATGTTTCTGTCTTAGGCATACCGACATAAGATCTTGTGTGATAATATGTTTTTCTCCAAAAACAATTGGTGCAAAACCAAAAATGTACACAAAGAATTTACACTCTTTCTGCTCTATGAAACATTAGTTAAGGATTAAAAATCTGTTGATAATCCATTCTAAATTAATCTGAAGTTCATAATTTGTCATAGCCGATAATTATGAGGGAAATCTTGGTCCCAATCAAAATGTACATGAACCATACTGTGAAGACTTGTCAACACTATGTAAGGGTTAATCCACGACCACATGTCCTTAAAAAGATGACCAAACCCCTTTGTCTGAAGACTTATATAACCAATGGAAACAATGTGTGCCCATATACAGACAATTTTAGATGGAAATGGAGATAGCAGCTCTTGTAATTGGTCTGGTATTGGCTGTGTGTTTGTTTCACCTCAACTCAGCTGTTGCCTTTGCAGTGTGTCTAGATGGTATGAGACAAATGACTAGGCATATAGGAGCTCAAGCTGGTACGTCGACATCCTCTCTGAACTGCAAGCTGCAGGGAAGCACTCGTCTACCTGCATTTTCAAAGGATGGGGACTTTGTTATTGGTGGTGATTTTTCCCTTCACGTCTACATGAACACAGTTTACAGTGACTACACCAGCATGCCTGAGCCTGCAAAATGCAAAGGAAGGTTAGTAAATAAGAAAGTCAGTAATGGGAAGAAGAAGGTGCTAAAAACATGTTGGACTGTGTAAGGAGAGAAATGTTTTCATGTGTGTTATGATCTATGGAACTACATTGATTCTGTGCAGTGTTAAAAAATGTAAAAAAAAAATAGTCATTTATTCTTTATAAAAAAATTGTTTTATTTTCAAAACAGAAATTATACAATATGTTAAATAACAGTTTTATAAAGGAAATATAGGGAAGGAATTATATTTAAAAGGAAATAAAAAGACTTTAATTTGTTTAAATTATCCTGTTGTTGTTTTTTTCTTTATTTTAATTTTTTAACGTTTAACTTAAACTAAATCTACAGTCTATATTCTAACAGTGACACAACTATTTGCAGCCTTTTCACCAGTGAACTGCAATCATCGCGTGCAATGGTTTTTGCCATAGAAGAGATTAACAACAGCACAGAGCTGCTGCCTGGAATCAGGCTCGGGTATCAGATCTATGACTCATGTGGATCAGTGCCTGTAGCAGTGCACATGGCATTTCAGTTTCTAAATAGCTTCGACCCTGTGTTTTCCATGGATAACAATTGCTCACATTCTGGTATGGTGATGGCTGTTGTTGGTGGCTCGGGGTCTACAGAATCCATCAGTTTGTCAAAAGTCATCAGGTCCTTTAACATTCCCCAAGTAAATGTTTTCAATTTCTGTCAATTTTTGAATTTAAAATATGTATGTGCATGATATTTGATTTTGCGGTGTGTGGTGTTTTATTTCTTTTGGTTTAGGTTAGCCACTTTTCAACATGCGCATGCTTGTCTGACAAGCAGCAGTACCCACATTTCTTTAGAACAATTCCCAGTGACCAGTTCCAAGCTGAAGCAATGGCCAAGCTGGTAAAACACTTTGGCTGGACTTGGATAGGTGCTGTTCGCTCAGATTCGGATTATGGAAATAATGGCATGGCTTCATTTCTAAAAGCAGCACAGAAAGAGGGGATCTGTGTGGAGTACTCTCTTTCTTTCCATCGAACATACCCACATAGCAGAATTCAGAGAGTAGCAGATGTTATCCGCAGGTGTCCTCATCACAGATATTATTTCCGCAAATATTAGATTTACTGTCTTCAAAATTACATTTTTTCATGCAGTTACACTTTAAAATGCTTCTAATGCACAATATTGTCTGTCAAGGTCTACAGCCATGGTTGTTGTGGCACTTCTCTCTTTAGGGGACATGAGGGCACTGTTGGAGGAGCTATCACATCAGCATTCCCCACCCCGCCAGTGGATTGGCAGTGAATCATGGGTAACCAACCCAGAATTAACGAGGTTCAGTTTCTGTGCTGGGACCATTGGATTTGGGATTCCGAAGTCTAGAATCCCAGGTCTCAGAGACTTCCTGCTGAATCTGTCCACCTCACAAGTGGCTTCTTCTCAAATACTTACTGAGTTCTGGGAGGATGCATTTAACTGCACACTGACCAAAAGTAAGACATTTTTCTTGGTTTAAATTATCTGATCAACTGCTGATGTTACAAAGTCTGATGTTGCTTCATGGGCTGACCTAATTTAAATGAAAAGTTATTAATCATTACCAAGTGTGAGGTGAAAATACAGGTGTAACTTGAAAAATTAGAATATCATGCAAAAGTTTATTTATTTCAGTAATTCAACTTAAAAGGTGAACGTAATATAAGATATTGACTTACTGCATGCAAAGTGAAAAATTTCAAACCTTTATTTGTTTTAAGTTTGATTATTATGACTTACACCTTATGAAAACCTGAAATTCAAAAGCTCAGAAAATTAGGATATTGTGAAAAGGTTCAATATTGTAGGTTTAAAGTGTTAATGTCTAATCAGCTAATTAATTCAAAACACCTGCAAAGGGTTCCTGAGACTTTATCTCTCAGTCTGGTTCAGTAGGAATCCCAGTCATGGGGGAGACTGCTGACCTGACAGTTGTGCAGAAAATCATCATCGACACCCTTCATAAGGAGGGGAAAGCCTCAAAAAGTCATTGCAAAAGAAGTTGGATGTTCCCAAAGAGCTGTATCAAAACACATTAATAGAAAGTTATGTGTAAGGGAAAAGCGTGGAAGAAAACTGTGCACAAACAGCAGGGATGACCACAGCCTGGAGAGGATTGTCAGGAAAAAGTCCATTCAAAAGTGTTAGTTAGTTAGAGTTAGTGCATCAAGAGCCTGGATATGGGCTTCAAATGTCATATTCCTCTTGTCAAGCTGCTCCTGAACAACAGATGTCAGAAGCGTCTTACCTGGGCTAAAGAAAAAAAGAACTGGTCTGTTGCTCAGTGGTCCTTCTTTTCTGATGAGAGGAAATTTTTCATCTGAGGCTGTGCTGAGGCTTTTATTTTTACACTGTTCCTGCAGCAGGGCCTCTAGGCTGGTCCAAACCTCTTCTCGCTCTCCTCCTTGCAAGAAAATTTAAATCCTTAAAGTGTGGCCAAGCACAGTAGCTATCTTGAGCCACAGATGGTTGAGGGTAGCTACACGTTATGAAGGTAGTCTTGAATTTCACCATGTAGTTTGAGTCATCATCGGAGACCTCCATGGTGTGATACAGGTGGCAGAAAACAGATAAACCCCTGAACATGAGACATATGTCTCTCCTCCAAGAAGCTCAGTCCCAAACTTGTAGTAGACAGTTCAAGAAAGTAATTATTAATCTACACAATAACTGTCAAATATCTGGTCTTTAAGTGATAACGTGATGAATCCTGCTTCCAGGCCCAAACTACCCTGCTTTTGTGTTTTTAACGTTTTAATGCTTTGTATCTGGTTCTATTTATTCTCAAAAAGCCCCTAAAAACAGCGAGGGCGACAGTGAGTCGCCCTCTCTCGGTTTTTATTAGCGCTATTCATTTTAAAGCTCCGTTTTTAAAACCTTACTGTTGTAGACAGTGTTATTGTTAATGTATGTTTGGGGGCGTTGCACCCCGGAACCTTCAGAGGTTTTTCAGGGTTTTCCCTATCGGAATGTTATGTGAGAAACAGTTTCCTATATGTGTTGTGACTAGCTGTGGTTGTTTCTAAAAGTGGTCAGTAAACGTCCTAAAAGTGGCACCTGAGTTTTTGAGCATTTTTATCCTGAGGTTCTAACACTTATGATGCAACTACAGCCCAGCCCATGCAGCAGTAAATTAATGACTAATGAATTAATGAACAATCGAGAATCCTCACGGCAACTTTTATCAAGTGGAAAGAAGTTAGCGTTCATCCTCCACCTTCACTGTTTATATTATGCTAACATAGCTGTGTCGCTAGCGATCACGTAGCACGTTATATATTAGTTAGCCAAACTAAAGTAACCCTACAAACGCCACTGCTGTTTACTTTTCTGTCTTCATTTATGTCAGAAGTGATAGCAGAGCTGTACATCTTAATTTGTTTCAGAAATCTCTCAGTCAAGACAGGCTATATTATATTTAGATGTAAACTAGCGAGCTAACTCCTTGCTAACTTCTAACTCCATTAAGTTTAATAAATTCCGTTTTCATGGATGTCTGGATGTTTAACTTAATTGCTACACCTGGTAGAGCAGCCACACTGATCATTTTATTATAGATGAAATAATTTAGACAGTTTTTAACTCTCAGTGATGCCGCAGTGATCATTTGGCTTATGGACATGCAGCAGAGTTTGGGACCAGACACGGCTAATGACGTCAGACTTAAAGAACGAATAGAGCTTTTTGAAGAAACAGTAACAAAAAGTTAAAAAATAGTTTCATTGAGCCATGCAAGTAAATCACAGTCGCCAGCTTTTGGAGTTTTACCAGCTCTAATGGAGTTATAATGACTAGCTTGTGCTTTTGTTTGGCTGTAACCAAAGTCTTGTTTGCTCCTGGTATAGTTCCTCCATATTACCAGGGCTGTCTATAAGGTGTCTAATTTTGCTTGCTTTTCAGTGTCATAAAGTTGTTGAATTTTACTTGAAATAGTCTTTTGGCACAGCAGTTGTAAGTTGGATCACCTGACGCTAAGTGTAGTACATTTTCTAACCCCCTATCTTCTACCACTGATAGTGGTTTACAGTCCAGAGCAATCAATTTTGCGAGAGAATTTGTAAGTTTGTCCAGTGTTGACTTACTAATTTTAGTCCTTAAGTTAGTCATTTCATCAAGTTTGGGCTGCCATCACCTTTTGTTGGTACTCAGACTGCTAGCAACATGTTTTGCATTTAGATAGTAATTAGGGTTGCCAACCGTCCCTTAAAAAACAGAATCGTCCCGTATTTAGAAACAAAAGTACACGTCCCGTATTAAGCTGAAAAGGGACGCACTTTGTCCCGTAATACAGTGAGAATCAAAAGTAGTCTACAAGTTTTAATGTAGTTAACGCTTTGTTTGAAAACATAATTCCCAGCCCCGCTCCTGCTTTGTGACCAATGAGCTGACAGCACACTTATGACAATTCGAGTATGACAATTCAGATTACCGCTCATCTCATTGGTTGAGGAAAGGTTGCTTGCGGAGAAAATACCGGAAGACAACAGATGACCACAACAAAAAGCATGGCCAACAGGGAAACAAACACCGACACTGCGGTGCAAGTCTCAGACGACAGTACACCTGAAGCTGGGCAAACACTGTGCGATTTTCAAACTGCACGATTGGCTCGCATGGGTTATAAGTTCGTAGGTCACGATGCAGGGTCTCACACTATACCGCCCGATGCTCTGATGCGACCTGAGTGCTCACACTGTGCCTCCATTAAATGAAGGTTATAACAGAAAATCTGTCGCTCGCTCTCCCTCTCTGTCTTTCACTCACACAGACACAAACCACCATCAACTTTGCTAAATTGCTAATGAAAAACACTGATCATGCAGCTGTGATTGAGCAGCAATGTAAATCCAACTATTTTCACGGTTGTTGTGGTCGTGATAATTTGGTGATGCCACATTGAAAAGGCTCGGATGAGCTTTCAGAAGTTCTACAAGTTGTGCCTCCATCGCTTGTGTCCAAATCACATGCTGCACAGCCGTGCTGCTCCGTCTTTTTCACCGACGTTTACATGTTTGCGCGTGAGCAGTGTGAGCGGCTGCGATGACACCCTCACGAGCGATTGATGATCGGGAGCTGGTCGTGAGGTGTTAATCGCTTCTCGTCACCCCACGTATACTACACGATGCACGATGAAGGCCAAAATTGGGCCGATCACCAAATTGGTCGCACGACTCAAAAATCGGCTCAAAATGGGCCACAAATCGCACAGTGTAGCCCAGCATTAGACCAGCAATGTTTGTTCCTCTCAGAGAAAGAAAAAAAGGCTGCAAAAGTACAGGGAAGAATGGGAAAAGGAAAACACCTGGCTGGAAAAGTGCACGATAACACCTATAAAGCGCACTGCACTGTGTGCCGGCGCACTTTTTCCATAGGCATGCTTCTAATGGTGGGCACATGAAGAACATGAGGGGCGTGAAAGCTCGGGGAACCCTTAACCAATTTTTGTCCACCAGGCCACGGCAGAAGCAGATATGGTATGTAAACACTGGTTTGTTTGTTTTTAAACCCTCTGGTTAAGGTTAAAATGGGCATGTGCAGTGAATATCAGTGCTATGTGGCCATAAGTGTGATAATATAATTTATTTTGTGTAATAAACAACTGCAAGGATAGATGATTACAACAAATAGATGAGTAATACATAAAAGTAATACATAGATGAATAATGATGATGAGTTATGATGCGTAATCATGGGAACAAGTGGGTTTACAAACGGGAACAAAAGCTGAAATAATGCCTCTACTGAAGCCAATTGCACTAAATGCACTAAATGTGCACTGTTACAAGAATATTTTTCTTTCTATTGTTTTCTATTAATTTATATAATTTTAAGTTAAGCAGGACAGAGTTCTTTTAAAGAAAGATTTACTTTTATTCTCAAAGGTTAAGCATGACAGGCTTCTGTTTAAGAAAGAGACTTGTTTTATTGTGTTAATGTTGTAATTTTGAGCTAAAAATAAATGGCTAAATGATTTTTGTCTCCCATGTGTTGATATCACAAAGAATACGCATCTACTCAAATCAAATTCAAGTCAAATGGTTAAAAAAATAATTTCACACACAAAAAAGAGCTAAAAAATTCACCACACTGGGAAGGGTGAAGACACCTGGGTCGCCCGGCCCTGGCCACGAATTGTCCCTTATTTATTTCTCAGGGAGTTGGCAACACTAATGGTAATGGAAGGTTGAAGTGCTTCTGTGGTATGCAAACTCCATTTTTCACAGTTTGCACAAAACCACACTTTCATCAAGCCTTCCATTGGGTAGTATTTTGAAATTAAATTTGCCTCCAATCATTCCTAGCAATGCACTTTCTTCTGATTCTTTGTAGCTCTGATGTTTGCATCAGTGTAATCGATATACCAGAAAATCGTGCATTGACAAAGGTTAGCCTTTGCCTGGAATGCAAAGTGCAATTAAATACGTAATTTTTTAGTACATTGTTTTTTTCAAATTAATTAATTGCAATAATGCGTTAAATTCCCACTCCTAGTTTTTATATAACCAATTCAAAGTACTTACAATCAGGTGATCTGCATTAAATAAGATAACACGCAAATTATTTTTGCTACTCCAAAAAAATATTTCTGTCCACTCTAACATAAAGGAGAACATCACAAGCCTGATACCTGCAGGCCTGAAAGCAGGAGGTGTATCATCCCTCGTGTCTTCAACCTGGAGGCATCGTTTACATTGCAAGCGGCCTTTGGTGGCATTTTGGCAGCAACTGCAACATTTAGCAGTTGCCTCATTGTTCTGACAAACAAAACAAAACGATCGACTGCACAACACACTTACTACACACTCCTAACATGCCAATCTCTCACATCTCAAAACTCGCTCTCTCTCTTTCTTGCAGCTGTTTTCCCCCTCTTACTAAACAACCAAAGCCATTTTGCCATATCATCTTCTGAGTGGTCGATATGGCACATTTTTCCACCTATATGAAAAAGGTGTTTTTTCTTTTCTTTTCTTACTTTTTTTGATCGCAAGAAGAGACTGCTTTTGAGCGCTTTCCTTAGAAAACATTGTTTTTACCGTTTCTTCCTGCAGTAAACATGACAACAATATTCAGGAAAAAGACATTGTGTGTATTTGTTATCGTAACTCTGGCTTCATGTGGCCTATTAACACAATTTAAAAACTGGTAATGAACTAATCATGTGATTCAGGTGTGTTGACCTAGGGCAGTGGTTCCCAAACTTTTCTTGCTGGGCCCCCCTTTGTTTTACAAGGAAAATATTCGCTGTGGGATGTATATATATATATATATAGATAGATAGATAGATAGATAGATAGATAGATAAGACTCTTAGATAACTATGAAATGTTAATGTTTGGTTTATTTCAGTGTTTTATTTGTTCTTGAGTCCGTGCTCACAATCTCGGCAAGCGAGTATGGACTCGCGTACTTGAGAATTGAGAAAGGGCCATGGTAAACTAGGATTATTTTCAATTTTTTATTTTATTTTATTTTATTTATTTTAACCTTTTAGAAATATGTTTCATGTTACCAACATAATTTGCAACATTTATAAAGAGAACACAGTTGAGATCTAGTTCAATGTTGACATCTGCTCTGTCTTTTTGTGATTTTTAGATGCCACTGCAAAGAAGAAAGTATGTGATGGAAATGAAGACATACAGAATCTGCAAAACCAGTACACTGACACATCACAGCTCAGAGTTACTAACTTGGTGTACAAGGCCGTGTATGCAGTAGCACATGCCATGCATAATGCAGTGTGCCAGGAAATAAATGACACTACAAAGTGTGACAAGTTAACCAAGTTAGAGTCCAAACAGGTCAGAAGAAATAAATATGTTGATGCCAGTGTCTTTCATCAACTGCAATATAAGTTGATATGTAATCAATGTTCCCTCTAAGCTGCACGCTTGCACAATTGTGCACTGCTGGCACGGTCTCTGCGCAGAAAAAAATCTGCGTTGCATAAACAATTCTAACCTGAATTGAAATTAAAGTAAATACTTTAACAATTCTGTTTTTGCAGTGATAGTCAGTAAGTGACTGGCTGCTCCCGTATGGGATTAGAACAATGCCACCTTATCCCACAGTCCAGCCAATAATGCGATTGACATTCGTATATACGCAGCTAATCAACGTCGTTGACAGGCTATGACAGCGTCCTTATGTGCCGGTGTTTTAGCTAGCAAAGCGGTGTGGCTGCTGTGGAGTGAATCCACGTTAATGACAATGTGTACAACCATTGGAGATGTGAGCAGGACAGACGGAACAATTGACGGAAAAAGTGTGGACTTATATACCAGTATATACCAGTTTTAAATTGTGTTGATAGGCCACGTAAAACCAGAGTTATGATAAAAATATATGCAATGTTTGGTTTTCTTCCTGAATATTATCATTGTTTATATTTTGTTAATATAACAACAGCGTTTTATAAGGAAAACGATCGAAAGCACTCTCCACCTGTGAGCAAAGATGAAACCAAAACACCCCCCACCCTTTCCTATTGGTGGAAAAATGTACCATGTCGACCAATCAAATCATGGCATGTAGTGTTAAGAAACGGGAGGAAGTTTTAGGAGTGACGCCGGTGTTTTGAGATGTGAGAGATTTGCAACGTTTAGCGCAAATCTTGTGTAGTTAGTGTGTAGTGTAGTCAATGGTTTTGTTGTGTGAGTCAGAACAATGAGGCGACTCCTGAATGTTACAGGTTTTACAGCAGTGATACATCTCCTGTTGTCAGGCCTGCAGGTATCAGGCTGTTGTTCCCCTTTATCTCATAGTGGACAGAAATTATTTTTTGGAGTGGCACAAATAATTTGTGTGGCATTAAAATTTGATGCAGAACAGCTGATTGTTCTGTAAATATTTTGAAATGTTTGTTTAAAAAAATGCCTTGGCTGCATTTTTAGGTAAACAGCTGCAAAAAACTTTGTTGTTTGCAAAACTCAGTAACTTTTTTGAAGAAGTAACTATATAATTAATTGCCCAACATTGCTCTTTATATACTGTATATTGCAGACAGAGAGTTACAGAAATCTCTCCCAGACCACAGACTCATAATAAAAGTCAGAGCTCTATTTAAAAAAAAAAAAAAAAAAAGTTGTGTTTATAAATTGGAGTTCAAGTTATTTTTACTTCTAATAGTGTTAACATACTACACAGGTCATGAACAAGATTTTTTAAATTTTCATTGTAAGTGGGCTAAAGCACTTAATTAAAAGTAGTCTAACATAAATATAAATGCTGTTATTTGATTATTTTAATAAACCATGTAACTTTGATGGATTCGATGCTAGCGTGACCACAGTGCACACACCTAATGTTGCTCACAGTGGTTCAAGGGACCGCTCAGGGAGTTTGTGTGTTTGCTCAGAAACATGAAAGATTAGAAGGAACATTGTATGTAATATTAGTATTTGTTATTGAAATTGTGCATAATTTTTTTCCTTTCCCCTCCCATTATACCTAATTTCATCTTTTCAGATTTTAATTGAGCTGAAGAAAGTAAATTTTTCCCAAAATGGCTATGATGTGTCATTTGACGCTAATGGGGATCCTGTGGCTATTTATGAACTGGTTAACTGGCAGAAAAGTGAAAACGGCGCAACTGACATAGTGACTGTAGGGCTGTACGATGCATCACGGCCCGTGGGCCAGGAATTCAAGATCGACAAAAACATTACCTGGATGAAGGGTAGCATGAAAGTAAGCAGTCAAACTTTACTAAACAATGATTACAGCTGCATAGTAAATATTTACATTTATTCTGCAACCTTTCTGTCTTTGACAGGTGCCAGTGTCAGTGTGCACGGACAGTTGTCCTCCAGGAACTCGTAAAGTGTTGCAGAAAGGAAAACCCATCTGCTGCTATGACTGTACAGCATGTCCTGAGGGGGAGATCAGTAATAGCACAGGTAAAGAGAAATGATTGCCATGCATTTAAAATGTTTCATTGTGTGTATATATGAAAATCAAGAAAAATTTTTATTTATTTGTTTTTTATCCAGATTCGACTGATTGTTTACCTTGTCAAAAGGAATTCTGGCCTAACGCAAAGAGAGACACTTGCATCCCTAAGCCTGTAGAGTATCTTTCCTTTCAAGACCTCCTAGGAATTATCCTGGCTACATTCTCAGTTCTTGGTGCCTGTCTGACCATCGTAATTGCGGCTGTATTCTTTTGTCACAGGAAAACTCCAATTGTCAGGGCCAACAACTCTGAGCTGAGCTTCTTGCTGCTCATCTCTCTCACTTTGTGTTTCTTATGTTCATTAACTTTCATTGGAGCACCATCAGAGTGGTCCTGCATGCTGCGTCACACTGCATTTGGGATCACCTTTGTACTCTGTATTTCCTGTGTACTTGGGAAAACTATAGTGGTTTTAATGGCTTTTAAATCGACACTTCCAGGTAGTAATGTGATGAAATGGTTTGGTCCTCCACAGCAAAGAATGACTGTTGTGTCTTTCACCTTTATTCAAGTTTTAATATGTACTGTTTGGATAGTAGTGAGCCCTCCCTTTCCAATAAAAAATCTAACCACGTACAAGGAGAAAATCATATTGGAATGTGCATTAGGCTCTGCTGCTGGTTTCTGGGCTGTGCTTGGATACTTAGGCCTGCTTGCTGCCTTTTGCTTTGTTTTAGCAGTCTTAGCCCGCAAATTACCTGATAATTTCAATGAAGCCAAGCTTATCACCTTCAGCATGTTGATATTTTGTACTGTCTGGATCACATTTATCCCAGCATATGTCAGCTCCCCTGGAAAATTCACTGTAGTTGTGGAGATTTTTGCAATTCTGGCCTCCAGCTTTGGACTAATAATGTGTATATTTGCTCCCAAGTTTTTTATCATATTGTTCAAGCCTGAGAAGAACAGCAAGAAATATTTAATGAACAAAAATCAATCATAGTATATCAGAGCTTCTAGTACTTGCAATTATTGCAACATTAAGCTGGAATTGTACAAATTCAATGCAAAAACAAAAGTTTTCAATTTTTTTTTTTTTTCAAAAATCTCTTTATTTATAACTTTTTTCTGTTAAATAGCTTCAAATTTTACTTTTAAAGATAAGCTTTTTAAAATTATTTTTTCAATTACTTTTTGGTTTATTTAATCCAATAATATTTAATTTGGAGTAAAGTAAATAAACAGAAAATCACCTTTCACAATAACACTACATGATTCCGAGTTATTTTTCAATAGTTTTCAATTCCCCCAAGCCCCCACCAGAAAACTGGAACTCAACAAAAAGAACCAGCCTTCAAAATTTCAGCATTCCATTATACTCAGTAATAAAAAAAAAAACATGTATTAATAAAGGGCATCCATCCATCCATCAATCTTCTTCCACTGTATCTGGGGCCGTGGGGGCAGCAGCCTAAGTAGAGAAGCCCAGATTTCCCTCTCCCTAGCCACCTCCTTGAGCTTGTCCGGGGGAACACCAAGGCGTTCCCAGGCCAGCCGAGAGATATATCCAGCATGTCCTGGGTCTGCCCCGGGGCCTCCTCCAGGTGGGACATGCCTGGAACACCTCACCCAGGAGGCACCCTTGTCAGGCGCCTGAACCACCTCAACTGGCTCCTTTCGATGTGAAGGAGCAACGGCTCTTCTCTGAGCCCCTCCTCAATGGCTGAACTTCTCACCCTATCTCTAAGGGAGAGGCCAGCCACCCTTCGGAGGAAGCTCATTTCCGCCGCTTGTATCCACAATCTCGTTCTTTCGGTCACTACCCACAGCTCATGGCCATAGGTGAGGGTAGGGACGTAGATCGACCGGTAAACCACTTTTACGCTCAGCTCTCTCTTCACCATGATGGACTGGTGCAGCGTCTGCATCACTACAGCCACAGCACCAATCTGTCTGTCGATCTCTGGCTTCCTTCTTCCATCACTCGTGAACAAGACCCCAAGATACTTAAAATCCTCCACTTGGAGCAGGAACTTGTCTCCAACCCAGAGTGGGCACTCCACCCTTTTCCAGCTGAAAACCATGGCCTCAGAATTGGAGGTGCTGATCCTCATTCCCGCTGCTTCACATTCGTCTGAGAACTGTTTCAGTGCGAGCTGGAGTCCATCACCCAATGAAGTCAACAGAAAAAAGTCTTTTTTCATGGGCTCTCTGAACTCCTCCCAAACCCGAGTTTTTGCTTCAGCCACTGCCCGAGCCGCATTCCGCTTGGCTGGTCAGTACCTCTCAGCTGCCTCCGAAGTCCCACAGGCTAACCAAGATCGATAAGACTGGGGGCTCCCTTCTCCTCTGGTGTCCACCATTTGGTTCGGGGGTTACCACCACGACAGGCACCAACCACTTTGCGACCGCAGCTCATTACAGCAGGTTCAGCTAGGGCTGCTCGATTATGGCATAAGTGATAATCACGATTATTTTCATTGAAATTGAGATCTCGATTATTTGACGATATTTATTTAACAATAACAATGTATTGAATAATGACTTTAAAGATTGTCAAAAAAGAATATAAAATAGTGTGCAAATACTGATAACAGTGCAAATGTTTGCAATATAAAAAATAAATCAAAAATGTAAACATCTATGTTTAGTGAACTTTGCAGTGTTGCTCTGTGGTGCAGCTACGACACTGTAGCAAAGTTTACACACTATGTCTACTTGATCCACGTCTGACTCCGCGAACCCATAATGTTTCCACACCACTGAAGTTTTTTTTACCTCTCTTTTCAACCAACAGCAGTCACTCTCCTCTCCAAATAACTTCTGCTTAGCTTTCCGAGCTTCCCTCGGGTCCTCTTAATCAGCGGTCCCCAACCCCCGGGCCTCGGACCGGTACCGGTCCGTGAGTCGTTTGGTACCGGGCCGCGAGAGTTGAGGCTCAGGTGTGAAATGTATAGTTTCCAGGGTTTTTATCGGTTTTCAGTGTTATTTTGTTCGTTTTTATTGTTTACTCGGTTTTCCTTGGTCTTTTCAGGTGTGTTATGAATAATTTTTTTTTTTTTTCAGTACCGGTATTAGTTTTATTTTAAAGATAGTTTTATTTTGTTGTATTTATCCGCGACACCTTAAAGGCCAGTCCATGAAAATATTGTCGGGCATAAACCGGTCCGTGGCGCAAAAAAGGTTGGGGACCGCTGCTCTTAATTGTTGTGACACGTGTTCGAAATGCAGAGAGGTGCGCTCGATTTGCCACACAGAGCAGCGTGAGAGTAAAGCACGAGGGAGGGGCTAATAATCGGCTCAGTCATTTTTAATGATCGTTGAAAGCCCAGATCGTAATCGAGATTAAAATTCGATTAATTGAGCAGCCCTAGCTTCAGCAATGGAAATGCTGAACATGGTCCATTCGGCCTCAATGTCCCCAGTTTCCCTCGGAATGCTGTTGAAGGTCTGCTGGTGTGCGTTGAAGATCTCGCGGACTGGGGCCTTTGCTAGGCATTCCCAGCCTAGCAGAGACTGTTTCCAGAGCCCAAGCCATGCGTTAAGCTGGTACCTCTCAACTCAACCTCAAGCACGACCTCAGAGAGAAGTGACATTCCATGTCCCAATTGCCAGTCTTGGTAGGCGGGGATCGGTCCGCCAGGGCCTCCGCGCCTGGCGACCGCTCGGCACACAGTGCAAACAACTCCTATGGCGTCTCCTATCGATGGTGGGCCTGCAGGAGGATGGGCCCATGTCCCCTTTTTGGGCTGTGCCTGGCTGGGCCCCATGGACTAAGGCCCGGCCACCAGACCTTCGCCCTCGGGCACCCTCCCTGGGCCTGGCTCCAGGGCAGGACCCCAATAACCCTATCCCAGGCAGAGTAAACTGTTCCTTCTGTGATATCGTGGCTCAAGAGTTGGGAGTTCGCCTTGTAATCGGAAGGTTGCCAGTTCGAGCCCCGGCTTGGACAGTCTCGGTCGTTGTGTCCTTGGGCAAGACACTTCACCTGTTGCCTACTGGTGGTGGTCAGAGGGCCTGGTGGCGCCAGTGTCCGACAGCCTCGCCTCTGTCAGTGCGCCCCAGGGTGGCTGTGGTTACATTGTAGCTTACCATCACCAGTGTGTGAATGTGTGCGTGAATGGGTGGATGACTGGATATGTAAAGCGCTGTGGGGTCCTTAGGGACTAGTAAAGCGCTATATAAATACAGGCCATTTACCATTTACCATTCTCTTAAGGGTCTTCTGAATCACTCTTTGTCTGGTCCCTCACCCAGGACCAATTTCCCATGGGAGACCCTACCACGGGACAAAAGCCCTTGAACAACATAGCCCCTGAGATCCCTGGGACACACAAACCCCTCCACAATAAGGTAGTGGTTCGTGAAGGGGGATTTAATGCTGCTTTCAACTGTATTACAACAATGTTAACCACTTTCTTTTCTGACAAGTGATTCAATGATGCTGTGGCTTATTTCCCAGAAACAATTTTTAGTTTCTATGTAAAAACCATAAATCAGGAAGGCATAATAAACAAAAGTACACATTTCTTTTTTATTTTGTAGTAATAACAGATTGATTAATGCCATGAGGTATATTGATTGTCTATATGCGGTAATATAAGGCGCTTGGAACGAAAGTAACTAGACTTCTTTGAGTTTTTTGAAGGTGTTTGAAACTCTCATCCAAGAACCTTCTTCAGTTCAAAACCAGAGGGTCTCAGACATTTAATTCCTAGTGGGAGGTGTCCCTTAACAAGGTCGTTGATCCACTATTGATCATAAGCCTCACCAGATGCACCAGTGTGTGAAAAGGGCATGGGTCATTATGAGCAGATGTTCGATCGCTGAGTCATTGATTCATTAATGATTCACTGACGTTGAATTCTCTCGTAGCTGCTCTATTCCCATGTTCTGGACCTGAAAGCAGGGTTTGAGCTTTGGTTTCATTCTATAAGACTGGACTTATTTTTCTATAAAGGTTTGAACTTTGAGAGTGTTTAAACAAGAGAGAAAAGTGAAAATGTTCATGCTTGTCTGAGAAAAGTGTATTAATTGTGTATTGAGGGGCTTTACAGTCTTAAAACATCTCTAATAATTGTAAAAAAATAAATAGGGACACATCCTATGTGAAGGTTCTGTTTTCTTGTTTAGTAAACTTCCTGCCTTTATGACCCTTTTGGTGAGCAGGAGGTCACACAAACACATCCCCAAAACACACACACACACACACATTCTCACACAGGCATACACACACGCACATAAACACACATGCTTACACGTGCGCACACATACACACATAGTACCTTATCTTTTGTGACCATAGGGTTTTTTTTACAATGGGTGGTGCTTCTGTGTACTGTAGCTGTTTTCAATAAAAGGCAGCAAGCGGAAGCTGGTTCTTCGAAGTGGTCTGACCGAGGGCAGAAGGGCTGCTCTGAGATCCTTCCCTTGTGCAAGTAAAATCGATCGATCGCTGTTCGTCTTGCTTCCTTGTCGTTAACGGGAATACATTTCTAAACCAGCGGGGCCTGTGGAAGCGCAACACATAAGATCCACGATAAACGAGGGACCACTGTATACAAATACTGAGCAATATAGAATTTGAATCTGTCATGGTCCTGAGTCTGACGTCTCAGTGTTTTGTGTTTCTTTATATTATTCTATGTTCTTGTTTATTCTGCCATTTGTTAGGGTTTTGTTCTGTGCCTGCCTGCTCCCACGTCTCTGTGTTCCCTCTGTCTGTCCATGGTGTTACACTGTCTGCTTGTGAATCTGTCTGTTAAGTTCAGTGTCTGGTCTGGTTATCTGAGTCTGTGAGTTTCCTGTTTTATTCTGAAGGTCTCTGTCTCATGTGAGTGTGTTTAGTTTACGTTTCCCCTGTCCCGTCAGCTCTGATTTCTCCCAGGTGTGTTCCCCTCTCTCATCCCTTGATTACTGCTGTGTGTATTTAAGCCCTGTGTGTTCTCCTGCCTGTTGCTGGTTCGTCTGCGTTTTTCCCCTCCGTCATCCTGAGTGGTTTTCCCTGCATCTGTCTACGTCTCCCTGCGTCTCCGTTTGTGTCTTTAGGTTTCAGGTTTGTTTTCTATGCTTAGTTTTTCCAGTTTAGGTTTACTCAGTTCTGTTTTTTGCCACCCTCGCCTAGTGTATTTACCACCTCCATTAATAAAGCTTCCTCACATCAGAAGTGCCTGCCTCTTGGGTCCTTTAATAAATTCCACACGGCTCGCCTCGCTGACCGTGACAGAATCCTTTCTCTCTTTTGCTCTGGGGTGCGGGGAAAAAAATATTGACAAATCGATGACATCATCTACAGATATATTCGGTAAATGCCCAAGACATCTTCAGAAATGTAAATCGCAGCTTGATTCATCCATTTGGTTGACTTGTTTTGGAAAACCGTAAACAAGGAGCAAATATCACACCGGAAACGAAGTACTCTACAGGAGTTTCCCCACCGGAAGTAGCATATGCTAAGGTGCATAGAGTCTACTATGTGACTCACTGAGAGGATCTGACCGAAGATGTGAACTGCATTGTTGGTACCTACAGTGCAGTTTTGAGATTTCTTTTCAGGCGCCTCAAACCCCATTTAGATCTCAATGAGTGATGGACCTTCTGAAGATCTGTCATTCTTTTTTTTATTTTTAAGTTGAGTAGACTTTCTAAAAATCATCAAACCATTAAACAATTCTAAAGTTGTAATATTGTAAGGTTAAATAGGTTTTAGAAGGATGTTTGTTTGTATTTTAATCCTTGATAAAAAAAAATTGTTTGCATTAATACATCTCATTTTGCAATCAGAGTGTGTTTATTGAGACACAGAATCTTCTTTTTTGCTCATGAATATGTCATTTGAAAACTGTGACTTGAAGAGTTAGATCATCATTCAGACTGTATAGCTACTTATGAGCTATTTATGGTTGATTTATGATTAGAATATTTGTATTGAGAAAATAGTGGGGCTGTCAACGTTAACGCAGTAACGTGCATTAATCTGTCATCACTACGATTAACGTGATTAATATTTTCATCTGGAGCACAGAATGACTCAAATCCCTGAATTGTGATTGTCAACACATTTTGCGCAGTTTGTACAAAGTTTGTCCATTCTGCGCTCCAGATGGCTTAATTGGAAATGCAAAAATATCTGTTTCTAATTAATAGCATATTGTTAACCTATTAAAGCTTAAAAAAAATGTGTGACTATAACCTGGAAACACCTGTGGTAAGTTCTGTAAAATAAGGATAAATAGAAACAGCAAAGAACAAGCTAGAAAGGTTAAGCATGGGAGTATCCTAGCAGTGCCTTCATAATAGTGTAACACCCGTCCCACATTCTATTGAGGGGGGCCCTGAGTTCCTGTTGTCACTTACTACTGATACTCCCTTTTTTGCTTGTAATATGAAATGTGCATTAAAATAGACTATATTACAATAAACCACACGCAAGCAGGTCAATAAAAACTCCACTTTAGTGACTCATTAGCAATGTTGGGAAGGTTACTTTTAAAATGTATTCCACTACAGATTACAGAATACATGCCCCAAAGTCTATTTTGTAACGTATTTCGTTACGTTACTCAATGAGAGTAACGTATTCTGAATACTTTGGATTGCCTATTATATTATCATGCTTTTTACAACTACATGAATGTACTATTGCTGTGTGAATTATTACTTTTACTGAAGGTTACTCGCCATACCAATACCAACTAGATGTTTAAATCTTAATATAAAATTAGTAACAGTAGGGTGGACATTAGGTAAGGCTGCACTTTTTGCAGCGATCTTGTATAGAAAACTATTTCACGCGTATATAAAACAGGTCCGCGGCTCTGGACCATAGTAAAGAGACCTCTGGCTAATACGTTGGGTTCCGTGTGGGGCTCGTAGCCGAAAACTAGCTTTACTTTGTTGTCTGGGTCAACTTTGCTAGCGAGAGACAGAGAGAGGCGTTGAAAGGTTGTTTCAACAGAACTTACAGTCGAGTCTTAATAGCTTACTTACAACTGGGCTCGTCAGGCACTCTTATTGGCTGCAGTGGTTATTATTATATTTGCATTCTTCCAGCTCCCGTTTCTGGTCGGTGACAGCTCGTACTTTTCGACTCTCCTTTTTCTTCCTCCCTCGTGCTCACAAAACAGACTACACTGCCTATGAAGCTACATTCTTTAGGGCTATGCCTGTAACACTCTGCCTATTGCCTTCATATTAAATCATTTTTGTGAATAATTTTTAAAAATGTTTCTTCATGTCTATATGCGGGCCGCAAGTAGGGATGACATGGGCTGCGAGATTGAGACACAGGCATTAGAGACTCCTAACGTGTGTTTTGTTTGGGGCGTGGAAACCAAAAATGGTGAGGGCATAGCAGAACATATGAAATAGGAAAATACCGCCGTGTAATCCCTTTATTTCAGCAAAGTAACTGTATTCTGAATATCACCTTTTTAAACGGTAACTGTAACGGAATACAGTTACTCATATTTTGTATTTTAAATACATAACGGCGGTACATGTATTCCGTTACTCCCCAACACTGCTGATTAGTTCCAAAACACAAAAGAAAAATAAGTAAAAATAACAAAGTTTGTTGAGCAATAATAAAGTATTTAACATCAACTGAAACCAAGTAATTAAATAATATTGTGGACCTACACACACTCTCACCAACACAAACACACCTTAACTGCAACAGTGTTTCTCTGTTAACAAACACCTTGTTGCTGACCTGAGTCGTGGCTCGGGTGTATTGGGATCTAAAACAACATGGCCGCTTCACGTGTTGCCAAGCAGTAAAATAAAAAGCATGTACACACAACAGTACTCACGACTCCAGGGAGTTCAAGGGAATAGTTGGGGAAACTGGGTCAAGGCCACCAGCAGGGCACGGCAGCAGCAGCACTCACAGGTGCTGTATCTACGTGTTCCCACGTTAACACATAAGTTCAACACATAAGCAGAAGAGACCTCTCAGGCACGCCAGCAAGATGTCCGTGTCCTCCTACCGAATCAGATAACTCAGCTAAATGACAGTTCACATGCTATTACATTCAGTCTTAGCAATATTAGCATTATCTTAATACATAAGAAGAGAGCAGGACATGAGCTAAGCATAAGAGCTGGCAGTTTGTCTTGTAATCGGAAGGTTACCGGTTCGAGCTCCAACAGTCTCGGTCCATGGGCAAGACACTTCACCCGTTTCCTACTGGTGGTGGTCAGAGGGCCTGGTGGCGCCAGTGTCCGGCAGCCTCGCCTCTGTCAGTGCACCCCAGGGCAGCTGTGGCTACGGATGTAGCTTGCCATCACCAGTGTGTGTGTGTGAATGGGTGGATGACTGAATGTAGTGTAAAGTGCTTTGGGGTCCTTAGGGACTAAGTAAAGCGCTATACAAATACAGGCCATTTACCATTTTTACCAAACTTCCTTGGTTAAGCTAGCGGCTTCAGTCGATTTCACAGAGGTGTGCGTCCACATTGAAATGGATGAAAACGCTTACGTCTCAGTCCTGCACATGTGCAAAAGCGAGTGAGAATTAAAGAATTTGAAGAAAAGCTATCTGGAGCATGTATAAACTGCTATTCATATTTTTTAGGGCTGTCAAAATAAGAGCAATCAAAACAACCACTGCATAATGCACTCAGCATTATACAGTGCAGTCATGTGACCAAATCTTTGTTTATTTGGTCACATGACTGCATCACATGACTAAAATACGTCATCGTTTTAGAAAGTCTGCGTTTTCGTGTGTTCACACTGCGACGGGACAGCTCCGTTTCCGGAGAGAAAACGATGTGTTTCCAAACGAAAATGCATTAGTGTGGACGTAGCCTAAGGAGCTTGGAAAGAAAAGCATCGGGACTTATTTCAGTTACTTGAAGACATGTCACCTCTCATGCGAGAAGCTTCTTCAGTTCTAGGGTCAAATGGTGCAGAGTCCAAGATTTAAGCCCTGTGGGAGTGTCCCCCCAAGAGGGACAATGGACCCCCTAATGATCCTCTACCTAATCACACAAGCCCAGGTGTGAAATTGGGTGTAGGTGACAATCAGCCAAGGTTTTGGGTGAGCTCATTGTGAAACCTAGCCCCACCCTATCATGTGGTTTCCTGAGATCAAATGGCCCAGGATGTGAGTGGGCGTTAAGGTGTCTGGGAAGGGATCTCAACACTGGATTATAGATGGCAGACAGCTGGTGTCGTAAGCCACCACCTCTGTTCAAAGATGGTCATTCACAGTGGACATTGATGGCTTCTTTCACTCCTCTTTCAAACCATCTGTCTTCTCTGTCAAAAATGTGAACATTGGCATCCTTTTGGCATTTCTCGCTACACTGTACAGCCTAAGGAGCTTGGAAAGCATACACTACACTGTTACGTTTTTGTTTAGGAGCTTTGTTTTTGGGATGAACCAGTATTTTTCTGAGAGTGTTGCTGGGTTTGACGCAAACTGAGATGTTGTGCTTGGAGAAGACTCTCCTGAGTTTTTTCCGATACACCGGTTTCATAGGGGATGACAATGCCGTTGCATTTGTCTTTCTGATCCTCCTTAGTTGGTGTCGGATCTTCTTTTCTGTGCATCTTCACTGACTTGATGAGAGCCCAATTAGGATAACCACATGTTTTAAGAGCTTCCTTTACATGTGTGTGTTCCCTCTTTTTCCCTTCAGTTTTAGAGAGAACATTTTCTGTCCGGTGTTGTAGGGTCCTGATTACTCCAAGTTTGTGTCCCAGAGGGTGGTGGGTGTTAAAAACGAGATACTGGTCCGTGTGTGTGGGCTTCCGGCAAACTTCAATGTTGAGGTTTCCATTCCCTTCAATGCGCATGGCACAGTCCAGGAATGGCAAACAGTTATCCTTTTTGTCTTCCCTGGTGAACTTGATGTTTTTATTCACAGCTTTAATGTGAGCAGTGAAGGATTTCACTTTTTGGGTTTTGATTTTGACCCAGGTGTCGTCCATATATCTGTACCAGTAACTAGGTACTCCCCTTTAAAAGAGCCAAGAGCCTTCCTTTCCACTTCCTCCATAAAGGTTGGCTACAATAGGTGACACCGGGGAGCCCATGGCACATCCATATTTTTGTCTGTAAAAACCCTCGTTGTATATGAAATATGTGGTGGTAAGGCAGAGGTCTAACAGTGTGCAAATCTGATGGAGGATGAAGTTGGTTCTGTCTTCCAAGGCGCTGTCTTCTTGTAGTCATTTTCTGACTGTGTCCACTGCCTCTGATGTAGGTATGCAAGTGAAGAGAGAGACTACATCAAAGGACACCTTAGTTTCATCTGGCTCAAGTGAAAGTTTCTGGACCTTGTCGGTGAAGTTGGTGGAGTTTTTGATGTAATGTGGGGTGTTCCCCACCAGGGGTGCTAGGATGGCAGCAAAGTGTTTCAAAATGTTTTAAGTGGCCGAGTTTATGCTGATAACAATGGGTCTGAGTGGGACCCCTTCTTTGTGGATCTTAGGAAGTCCGTAAATATAGGGTATGGCATCCCCTGGGGCACAAGGGTTAAACAAAATTCACATTTACCTCATGGTAGGGTACAACAGTTTTCCACTCCAGTTAATTGGCCGCCAACCTGAAAATAAGTTTGTCGCCTTTCTATGAACTCTGCGTCCACACGACACTGTTGCTCATCTCTTCTCTCTCTCTTCCTGCAGAGTGCAGTTGGCTCCCCAGTTACTCCAACCCCCTCTACCCGAGACTACTTCAGGGTTTGCTGGAGCTGTAGTACATACCAATGACATTATAAAAAATAATGACATACACCTCAAACTACAAATACAAAGCCTGTGCATTTAACACATTAGTGACACATTTGAGACACATTAGTGGTGTGTGATACTGCATATTTTGGTATTGAGCCAGTATTGGCTAATACTTTTCAATTAATAAGATGGATGCGTCTTTGAATTGCTAAATCTCAATTAATTTTCATGACCTTAAGTGTTTTTTGGGATGTTTCCTTTTTTATTATTAAATAGTTAAAGCCCAGGACATAATTAGGACAAAGTTTATAATTAAATAGAAAATGCTTTATTATTGTGGCGGAGCAATCACGCCTCACCGGCTTAAAACCTGTGCTCTGATTGTGTTGTTGTTGGTGGTGGTGATGTGTAGAGCTGGTAGTGGGAGAGCTGCAGCTGTTGAATGTACTGTTACAGCAACTGTGTGATTGTTTTAAGAATAAATGATGCTGAGAAGCATGAAAATGATATTGGATATAATGCAAAAATTACAATTTAAATTCTCAACAACAAAAACAACAACTGGTGAAAATATAAATAATACGTAAACAACTTAACAACCCCCAAAGCGTCTAGGTCACGTCATGTGACAGTGCAACATCTAAACACAAGAGGTGGGAGGGGTAGCAAAGTGTGCCTGCTCTCCTTACACAGGAGCGGCGTGTCTGGTGACCTGGCTGTTTCGTCTTTGCCGAAACCACAGCATTGCAAACAAGAGCAGAACTTAAAGCAAAGAATCGATCTCATCAAGCTAGTATCGATCCGATACCGACTTGGTATTGATACAATCGATTTTTGGATCGATCTACCCACCACTAACACACATCACATACCTTACAGGCCTTTATATACATTCTTGAACACAGTGAACATTTGTATTTAACCATCAAAATAAATGAACTACTTCAATAAATGAACTATTTATGTAGCCAGGGCTACATACCTAATGTCAGTCTTATCCCCTGGGTATTCCATGCCCCATAAACATCCAGTGCACAATGCATCAAAACCTACGTCACACATTCACGCAAGGTCAGCTATCAGATGCTCACTCTCAGGTGTTCAACCCCATCCACCATGATAAGATGACATTTGATGGAGCATACAATTGATCTGAAAGCATTATTTAAACTAAATAACCTAAAAAAGTAAGTAACCTGGTTTGCACATTTTGATTGTAATGCTGCCTCATTTTCAATTATCGTGAGGACCACATATTTTAATATCGCTCACTTTATCTCAGTCTTCCCCATTGTTTAGTTGTGTTTTAAAACATTACTCTAGAACAGCGGTGCTCAGCCACCGGGCCAGTCCGTGAGTCATTTGGTTACCGGGGCGCAAGATTTGAGGCTCGGTTGTGACATTTATGGCTTTCAGGGTTTTTATTTTTGTATTGTTTGTATTGTTAACTCTGTCTCCCTGGGTCTTTTCACATGTGTTATGAATAAATCTTCTTTATTTTGGCACCAGTGCTGGTTTTATTTTGCTATTCATCAGCGACACCTTAAAAATATTTTCGGACATAAACCGGTGCGTGGCACAAAAAAGGTTAGGGACCACTGCTCTAGAATACCTTGAGTGGGTTTCCTCAAAGTCCTCCAAGTGCTGGATGAACATATGTTTAAAATATAACTTGGTCAACTAGTAATCACGACTACAAATGTGCTATGGAAATGCAATTACCTTACGCGTCTGTCTGCTAGTACTTGTGCAAGGACTAGCATCCACAATGTAAGAAAATAATGCAACATTAAGTAAAGTAGAATCCGTTTATTATGAGCTAACTAAGATTAAAACAGCTATCAAAGATTGAGTGGAATGTCGTGAGAACAGAGAAGCACCTGAACTGCCATTTTAGTGAGGTTAAGAAACACATAAAAATCCCAAATATGCAACATTTCCTCCCAATGCTTTGAATGCAGACTAATGAATGACTTTTGTGCCTTGTAATCGGAAGGTTGCCGGTTCGAGCACCGGCTTGGACTGTCTTGCTTGTTGTGTCCTTGGGCAAGACACACCCGTTGCCTACTGGTGGTGGTCAGAGGGCCCGGTGGCGCCAGTGTCCACAATTCCAGAATTTTCTTGCAATTTAAACTTTCCAAAAAATATATTTAAATTATTAATACTATGATATTTTTCTGTCTTAGGTATACCAGCATAAGATTGTGTGTGATAATATATGTTTTTCTCCCCCCAAAATTGGTGCAAAAACAAAAATATACACTCTTTCTACTCTATGAAACATTACTTAAGGATTAAAAATCTGTTGATGTTCCAATCTAAATTAAATAAAGCTGTATTGTATCATTTGCTGTAGCCAATTATTGTGAGGGAAATCTTGGGCCCAGTCAAACCATACTGTTGAAGACTTAGAATGTCAACACTATGTAAGGGTTAATCCATGACCACATATTCTCAGGAAGGTGAGAAGATGACAAAACCCCTTTGTTTGAAGACCTATATAAACCAATGGAAACAATGTGTGCCCATATACAGACAATTTTAGATGGAAATGGAGATAGCAGCTCTTGTAATTGGTCTGGTATTGGCTGTGTGTTTGTTTCACCTCAACTCAGCTGTTGCCTTTGCAGTGTGTCTAGATGGTATGAGAAAAATGACTAGGCATATAGGAGCTCAAGCTGGTATGACGACATCCTCTCTGAACTGCAAGCTGCAGGGAAGCACTCGTCTACCTGCATTTTCAAAGGATGGGGACTTTGTTATTGGTGGTGATTTTTCCCTTCACGTCTACATGAACACAGTTTACAGTGACTACACCAGCATGCCTGAGCCTGCAAAATGCAAAGGAAGGTTAGTAAATAAGAAAGTCAGTAATGGGAAGAAGAAGGTGTAAAAACATGTTGGACTGTATGAGGAGAGAAATGTTTTCATGTGTGTTATGATCAACGGAACTACATTGATTCTGTATAGTGTTAAAAAAATGTAAAAAATAGTCTTTTATTCTTTATAAAAAATTTGTTGTGTTTTAAAAAACAGAAATTATACAATATGTTAAATAACAGTTTTATAAAGGAAACACAGGAAAGGAATTATATTTAAAAGGAAATGAAAACAAATGAAATTTGTTTAAATTATCCTGTTGTTGATTTTTTCTTTATTTTAATTTTTTAACATTTAACTTAAGCTAAATCTACAGTCTATATTCTAACAGTGACACAACTATTTGCAGCATTATCACCAGTGAACTGCAATCATCGCGTACAATGGTTTTTGCCATAGAAGAGATTAACAACAGCACAGAGCTGCTGCCTGGAATCAGGCTCGGGTATCAGATCTATGACTCATGTGCATCAGTGCCTGTAGCAGTGCATATGGCATTTCAGTTTCTAAATAGCTTCGACCCTGTGTTTTCCACGGATAACAATTGCTCACATTCTGGTATGGTGATGGCTGTTGTTGGTGGCTCGGGGTCTACGACATCCATCAGTTTGTCCCAAGTCATCAGGTCTTTTAACATTCCCCAGGTAAATGCCAATTTCCAATTTCTGTCAATTTTCGTATTTAAAATATGCCATGTGATAATTGTGTTTGTGATATTTTCCAAGTTACACTGTTTTATTTCTTTTGGTTTAGGTTAGCCACTTTGCCACATGTGCATGCTTGTCTGACAAGCAGCAGTACCCAAGTTTTTTCAGAACAGTCCCCAGTGACCAGATTCAAGCTGAAGCACTAGTCAAGCTAGTGAAATACTTTGGCTGGACTTGGATAGGTGCTGTTCGCTCAGATTCGGATTATGGAAATAATGGCATGGCTTCATTTCTAAAAGCAGCACAGAAAGAGGGGATCTGTGTGGAATACTCTGTATCTTTCTATCGGACAAACCCACAGAGCAGAATTCAGAGAGTGGCAGATGTTATCCGCAGGTTTCCTCATCAGAGATAATTATTGTGCATTGACTTGTTTAATTATTTGTAAAATAAATGTTTGATGATGTGAAGACATTTAAAACCATTTTTCTAATGCATTACATTGTCTCTCCAGGTCTAAAGCTGTAGTTGTTGTGGCATTTGCATCTTTTGGAGACATGAAGATCCTGTTGAAGGAGCTCACATCACACGAGCCTTCCCCACCCCGGCAGTGGATAGGCAGTGAATCATGGGTAACCAACCCAGAATTAACGAGGTTCAGTTTCTGTGCTGGGGCCATTGGATTTGCGATTCCGAAGTCTAGAATCCCAGGTCTCAGAGACTTCCTGCTGAATCTGTCCCCCTCACAAGTGGCTTCTTCTCAAATGCTTACTGAGTTCTGGGAGGATGCATTTAACTGCACACTGACCAAAAGTAAGACATTTTTCTTGGTTTAAATTATCTGATCAACTGCTGATGTCGGATGTAGCTTCATTGGTTGACCTATTTTAATTGAAAAGTTATTAATGGTAACCAAGTGTGAGTAGATAATACAGGTGTAAGTCGAAAAATTTGAATATCATGCAAAAGTTCATCTATTTCAGTAATTCAACTTAAAAGGTGAACGTAATATAAGATTTAGACTTACTACATGCAAAGTGAGAAATTTCAAACCTTTATTTGTTTTAAGTTTGATTATTATGACTTACATCTTATGAAAACCCGAAATTCAAAAGCTCAGAAAATTAGGATATTGTGACATGGTTCAATACTATAGGCTCAAAGTGTTAATGTCTAATCAGCTAATTAATTCAAAACACCTGCAAAGAGTTCCTGAGACTTTATCTCTCAGTCTGGTTCAGTTGGAATCCCATTCATGGGGAAGACTGCTGACCTGACAGTTGTGCAGAAAATCATCATCGACACCATTCATAAGGAGGGGAAAGCCTCAAAAAGTCATTACAAAAGAACTTGGATGTTTCCAAAGAGCTGTATCAAAACACATTAATAAAAAGTTATGTGTAAGGGAAAAGCGTGCAATAAAATGGTGCACAAACAGCAGGGATGACCACAGCCTGGAGAGGATTGTCAGGAAAAAGTCCATTCAAAAGTGTTAGTTAGTTAGAGTTAGTGCCTCAAGAGCCACCATACAAAGACAGATCCTGGACATGGGCTTTGTATGTCGTATGCCTCTTGTCAAGCTGCTCCTGAACAACAGATGTCAGAAGCGTCTTACCTGGGTTAAAGAAAAAAAGAACTGGTCTGTTGCTCAGTGGTCCCTCTTTTCTGAAGAGAGGAAATTTTTCATCTGAGGTTGTGCTGAGGTTTTTATCTTTACACTGTTCCTGCAGCACGGCCTCAAGGCTGGTCCAAACCTCTTCTCGCTCTCCTCCTTGCAAGACACTTTAAATCCTTAAAGTGTGGCCAAGCACAGTACCTATCTTGGGCCACAGATGGTTGAGGGTAGCTACACGTTGTGAAGGTAGTTTTAAATTTCACCATGTAGTTTGAGTCATCATCGGAGACCTCCATGGTGTGATGCAGGTGGCAGAAAACAGATAAACCCCTGAACATGAGACATATGTCTCACCTCCAAGAAGCTCAGTCACACACCTGTAGTAGACAGTTCAAGAAAGTAATTATTAATCTACACAATAACTGTCAAATATCCGGTCTTTAAGTGATGACGTGATGAATCCTGCTTCCAGGCCCAAACTACCCTGCTTTTGTGTTTTTAACGTTTTAATGCTTTGTATCTGGTTCTATTTATTCTCAAAAAGCCCCTAAAAATCACTGTCGCCCTCTCTCGGTTTTTATTAACGCTAAAGCTCAATTTTTAAAACCTTACAATGCAACTACAGCCCAGCCCATGCAGCAGTATATTAATGACTAACCTCGGATTGTGGATGAATTATCTCAGTTGTTCTCTTGACTTAAGTTTGGTCCGTTTACAGCATCCTGCCATGCGACTGCATTTGTCTCTAACCATCGAGAATCCTCACGGCAATTTTTATCGAGTGGAAAGAAGTTAGCGTTCATCCTCCACCTTTACTGTTTATATCGTGCTTACATAGCTGTGTCGCTAGAGATCACTTAGCTCATTGTTATATATCAGTTATATATCAGCTAGCCAAACTAAAGTAACCCTACAAACGCCACTGCTGTTTACTTTTCTGTCTTCATTTATGTCAGAAGTGATAGCAGAGCTGTACATCTTAATTTGTTTCAGAAATCTCTCAGTCAGGACAGGCTATATTATATTTAGATGGAAACTAGCGAGCTAACTCCTTGCTAACTTCTAACTCCATTAAGTTTAAGAAATTCCGTTTTCTCCCGTTAACTCCCCTTCTGTTTTTCTTCTCCCCTTCTGTTTTTCTTTTCCTTCCTCTTTGTTTCTCCCTTTCGTATCCCTCACTTATGTCTGTCCCATCTGTAACAACTGAAAATAAAATAAAATAAATAATAAAAACAAAGGTAGATCAAATGGACCAATACGGCAATGCCAAGATGATCCATTTGGCAAAATAAATCTATTGGGTATCCTTGTTGGTCTTCAGACAACAATTCTGACGGCTAAAGAACCAAAAAGAAATTCCGTTTTCATGGATGCCTGGATGTTTAACTTAATTGCTACACCTGGTAGAGCAGCCACACTGATCATTTTATTACAGATGAAAGTATTTAGACAGTTTTTAACTCTCAGTGATGCCGCAGTGATCATTTGGCTTATGGACATGCAGCGGAGTTTGGGCCCAGACAAGGCTAATAACGTCAGACTTAAAGAACGGATAGAGCTTTTTGAAGAAACAGTAACAAAAAGTTAAAAAAATAGTTTGATTTACTTGCATGGCTCAAGGACAGTCGCCAGCTTTTAGAGTTTTACCAGCTCTGGTGGAGTCAAAATGACTAGCTTGTGCTTTTGTTTGGCTGTAACCAAAGTCTTGTTTGCTCCTGGTGTAGTTCCTCCATATTAGCAGGGCTGTCTATAAGGCGTCTAATTTTGCTTGCTTTTCGGTGTCATAAAACTGTTGAATTTTACTTGAAATAGTCTTTTGGCACAGCAGTTGGAAAGTTGGATCACCTGACGCTAAGTGTAGTACATTTTCTAACCCCCTATCTTCTACCACTGATAGTGGTTTACTGTCCAGAGCAATCAATTTTGCAAGAGAATTTGTAAGTTTGTCCAATGTTGACTTACTAATTTTAGTCCTTGATGAAATGACTAACATTTCATCAAGTTTGGGCTGCCATCACCTTTTGTTGGTGCTCAGACTGCTAGCAAAATGTTTTGCATTTAGATGGTAACATGAAGTGCTTCGGTGGTATGTGTTGAGACAACGCCAGTCTCTGCGATTCTTTTGGTCCTGGTAGAGATCACGTTTCCATGTTTTACACAATCCTTTTATTACCCATTATTCTTACAGATGCATCTGGAGATCAGCACACTGCATCCAATGCAGTCCTATTCTGAAGGGTGATCTAAAGAATTCCACACAGCAGTTACAGTTATAACCTCTGGTCTCCTTCCCCCTACAGTAAACATGCCCACAATAGAAAAAAAAGTGGTACAGTTTCCAGAGGTGTTGACACCCTGACCCCCATCTCCTTTTAAGGTAGTGTCCATTTGCCCTTTGTCTGCCCCTCACGCTCAGTAGCTCTTGCTTCCTGCCCTGGGGGAGGGTGTTGATTGTCCTCCTGCCCTGCACTTCAATTCTTTGTTCCCATTCCAGGCCTATTTCCTTTTTTGTATACCCATTAACCGCCATAATGTAATATTACAAGAAATCCGAAACTATATTCCCTTTAACTCTGATGTATATTAAGGAATAATCAACATATGCAAACTCCTTTTTCACAGTTTGCACAAAACCACACTTTCATCAAGCCTTCAGTTGGGTAGTCTTTTTAAATTAAATTTGCCTTTCATCCATCCATTGCTAGGATCATTCCTAGCAATGCACTTTCTTCTGATTCTTTGTAGCTCTGATGTGTGCATCAGTGTAATCGATATACCAGGAAATTGTGCATTGACAAAAGTTAGCTTTTGCCTGGAATACAAAGTGCAATTAAATGCGTAATTTTTTTTAGTATGTTGTTGTTTTTTTCAAATTAATTAATTGCAATTAACACGTTAAATTCCGACTCCTAGTTTTTAAATAACCAATTCAAAGTACTTAAAGAACAATCAGGTGTTCTGCATTAAATAAGATAACATGCAAATTATTTTTGCTACTCCTAAAAATTATTTCTGTCCACTCTAACATAAAGAAGAACATCACAAGCCTGATAGCTGCAGGCCTGAAAGCAGGAGGTGTATCACCCCTCGTGTCTTCGACCAGCGTTTACATTTCAAGCTGCCTTTGGTGGCGTTTTGGCAGCAACTGCAACATTTAGCAGTTGCCTCATTGTTCTGACACACAAAACTAAATGTTTGACTGCACGACACACTTACTACACTCTCCTAACATGCTAATGTCTTGCATCTCAAAACTCGCTCTGTCTTTCGCTTTCTCGCTGACGTTTTCCCCCTCTTCCTGAACAACCAAAGCCATTTTGTCATATCATCTTCTGAGTGGTCGACATGGCACATTTTTCCACCAAATAGGTGTTTTTTTCTTTTCTTTTTTCTTTTTTTGATCGCAAGAATAGTCTGCTTTTGAGCGCTTTCCTTAGAAAACACTGTTTTTTTTTCCTGCAGTAAACATAACAACAATATTCAGGAAAAAAAAAACATTGTGTGTATTTGTTATCGTAACTCTGGTTTTACGTGGCCTATCAACACAATTTAAAACTGACACATACTTTGAAGTTCACACTTTTAAAACAAAAATTGGAGACTCAGGGTTGACATAGCATCTTGTTGCTGTGTCATCTTAAATTGGTCATGTGTAGTTTGATTCATCACCAGATACCTCCATGATGATATAGAGCTTTTTGAATAAAGTAGTCATGGGGCGTTCTCGTGTAGTCATGATACGTTACCAGTGGGAGACCAAATACTGTTCCAATTCGAAGTACGCATCAAGCCAAGATTGTGATTGCGGATGTGTTCTCGCTCCGCCTTTTTTATCGAGCATGCATTGGTGGTGACTTGTGTGTACTTGGTATAGCTAAATATCCCAGAATACATTTCACTGAAAACCCAAACGCAGCAATGGCGGAGCGTGGCTAAAAACTTTTAATTATTACTCTTTCTGGGTCACAAAACAAACTAATTTATTTTCAAGAGAGAATGTAGATGTGTAAGCTTCAAATATCTGCTCGACTTATCAAGATATCAAATATTTCCAAACGTGCTCCGACGTTTTCAGAGATGCCTGTTACCCACCAGCTCCATAGCAGACTGGGAGGTCGAGGATCACTAGAGTTGGCAAGAACAACGGACTCCTGGCCCATCGTTTTGACCCCCCCGCAGTCTTTCGCTACTCAGGTTAAATATGATATATAAATCTCTTAGATAACTTCGAAATGTTAATGTTTGGTTTATTTCAGTGTTTTATTTGTTCCTGAGTAAATCGGTTTAGCTGAGATTAGTGTTAAGCTTCATAACATAACATATTAACCCTCTGGGGTCCAGGGTGTAATTGGCCGTTTTTGTCTACTTTTGATTTTACCTCTATATCTTACTTTTAAAAATTGTTTATCTTGCCTTGTTTGCTCTCATTATTTTCAGCACAACCTCAAATATCTGAAAATGGAGTTATTTTTTCATTTTGGCATACTATATTAGCACAATTGATCTAAACTCAGAAAAAAATTTCAACCGCCTATTGGTGTTCGCCCTCTGGCCAACACCAGAAGGCAGTAGGGTAAAGTGGCTATGGCGCAATATGGCACCCTCGCTTCTGTCAGTCTGCCCCAGGGCAGCTGTGGCTACAACCGTAGCTTGCCTCCACCACTGTGTGAATGCGAGAGTGAATGAATAGTGGCATTGTAAAGCGCTTTGGGTGCCTTGAAAAGCGCTATATAAATCCAATCCATTATTATTATTATTATTATAGGAGAACACCACAGGCCTAAACCCTGCGTTCTGACAACAGGAGTTCTACCAGTCCTGTTTTCCATGTGGGGATAGCGTTTACACTGGAATGATTGCTGGCGCTGTCTGTAGAAAACACCGTTTTTACAGTTTCTTCCCGCTGGAAACACCACTGTTTTGATCAGAAAAAAAAATTGTGTGTATTTGTTATCATAACTCTGGTTTTACGTGGCCATTTAAAAACTGGTATATAGTTTGAAGTCCGCACTTTAGACCCACGTTGAAATGGAGACTCTGGGTCGCTGCATTTTGTTGCTGTGTCGTCTTAAATTGGTCATGTGATTTTGACGCGCCGGCGCATCCATCGACCCCAGAGGGTTAATCACAGTTAAATTAAAAGGGGACGGCAGTAAAAACTCCGGACCTGTGATATCATCAAGTACGCTGGTGTTCCAACTGTACAAATCGCGAGTCCGTGCTTGCATTCTCGTGTTCTCAGCAAGTCCATACTCCCGTGCGTTCTCGGCAAGTCCGGACTCGCAGAGAACATGAGTACGGACTCGTGTACTTCAGAATTGAGAAAGGGCCATGGTAAACTACTTTATTCTTCCTCAGCCAATCAGAAGCACTCGTGTGATTGTTTGCCCTTTTTGTAATTTTTAGATGCCACTGTAAAGAAGAAAGTATGTGATGGAAATGAAGACATACAGAATCTGCAAAACCAGTCCACTGACACATCACAGCTCAGAGTTACTAACATGGTGTACAAGGCTGTCTATGCAGTAGCACATGCCATCCATAATGCAGTGTGCCAGGAAATAAATGGCACTGCAAACTGTGACAAGTTAACCAAGTTAGAGTCCAAACAGGTCAGAAGAAATAAATATGTTGATGCCAGTGTCTTTCATCAACTGCAATATGAGTTGATATGTAATATTAATATTTGTTATTGGAATATTGCACGATTTTTTTTCCTTTCCCCTCCCATTATACCTAATTTCGTCTTTTCAGATTTTAATTGAGCTGAAGAAAGTAAATTTTTCCCGAAATGGCTATGATGTGTCATTTGATGCTAATGGGGATCCTGTGGCTATTTATGAACTGGTTAACTGGCAGAAAAGTGAAAACGGCATGACTGAGATAGTGGCTGTAGGGCTGTACGATGCATCACGGCCCGTGGGCCAGGAATTCCAGATCGACAAAAACATTACCTGGATGGAGGGTAGCATGAAAGTAAGCAGTCAAACTTTAGTAAACAATGATTACAGCTGCATAGTAAATATTTACGTTTATTATATAACCTTTCTGTCTTTGACAGGTGCCAGTGTCAGTGTGCACGGACAGTTGTCCTCCAGGAACTCGTAAAGTGTTACAGAAAGGAAAACCCATCTGCTGCTATGACTGTATAGCATGTCCTGAGGGGGAGATCAGTAATAGCACAGGTAAAGAGAAATGATTGCCATGCATTTAAAATGTTTCATTGTGTATATATGAAAATCAAGAAAATGTTGTATTTATTTGTTTTTTATCCAGATTCGACTGATTGTTTACCTTGTCAAAAAGAATTCTGGCCAAACGCAAAGAGAGACACTTGCATCCCTAAGCCTGTAGAGTATCTTTCCTTTCAAGACCTCCTAGGAATTATCCTGGCTACATTCTCAGTTCTTGGTGCCTGTCTGACCATTATAATTGCGGCTGTATTCGTTTGTCACAGGAAAACTCCAATTGTCAGGGCCAACAACTCTGAGCTGAGCTTCCTGCTGCTCATCTCACTGACTCTGTGTTTCTTATGTTCATTAACTTTCATTGGAGCACCATCTGAGTGGTCCTGCATGCTGCGTCACACTGCATTTGGGATCACCTTTGTACTCTGTATCTCCTGTGTACTTGGGAAAACTATAGTGGTTTTAATGGCTTTTAAAGTGACACTTCCAGGTAGTAATGTCATGAAATGGTTTGGTCCTCCACAGCAAAGAATGACTGTTGTGTCTTTCACCTTTATTCAAGTTTTAATATGTACTGTTTGGATAGTAGTGAGCCCTCCCTTTCCAATAAAAAATCTAACCATGTACAAGGAGAAAATCATATTGGAATGTGCATTAGGCTCTGCTGCTGGCTTCTGGGCTGTGCTTGGATACTTAGGCATACTGGCTGCCTTTTGCTTTGTTTTAGCAGTCTTAGCCCGCAAATTACCTGATAATTTCAATGAAGCCAAGTTTATCACCTTCAGCATGTTGATATTCTGTACTGTCTGGATCACATTTATCCCAGCATATGTCAGCTCCCCTGGGAAATTCACTGTAGTTGTGGAGATTTTTGCAATTCTGGCCTCCAGCTTTGGTCTAATAATGTGTATATTTGCTCCCAAGTGTTTTATCATATTGTTCAAGCCTGAGAAGAACACCAAAAAATATTTAATGAACAAAAATCAATCATAGTGTATCAGAGCTTCTAGTACTTGCAATTATTGCAACATTAAGCTGGAATTGTACAAATTCAATGCAAAAACAAAAGTTTTCAAAAAATAATTTTATTTCAAAAATCTCTTTATTTACAACTTTTTTCTGTTAAATAGTTTGAAATTTTACTTTTGAAGATAAGCTTTTTAAAATTATTATTTTTTATTTGTTTTTTGGTTTATTCAATCCAATAATATTTAATTTGGAGTAAAGTAAATAAACAGAAAACCACCTTTCACAATAACACAACATGATTCCGAGTTATTTTTCAATAGTTTTCAATTCCCCCAAGCCCCCACCAGAAAACTGGAACTCAACAAAAAGAACCAGCCATCAAAATTTCTGCATTCCATTATACTTAGTAATAAAAAACATGTATTAATAAAGGGCAATTTAAAGCTGCCATCCATCCACCATCAATCCATCTTCTTCCGCTGTATCTGGGACCAGGTTGTGGGGGCAGCAGCCTAAGTAGAAAAGCCCAGATCTCCCTCTCCCTAGCCACCTCCTTGAGCTTGTCCAGGGGAACACCAGGGCATTCCCAGGCCAGCCCAGAGATATAATCTCTCCCGTGTGTCCTGGGTGTGTCCTGGGTCTGCCCCGGGGCTTCCCCCGGTGGGACATGCCCGGAACACCTCACCCGGGAAAGAATGGACTCTATATTTAGACTTCAATGACACTCCCGGAACATCAGCTTCTGTTCTATGGGAACCAGGGAAAGCTGTGATGAGAGGTTAAATAATTTCTTTCTCATCACATAAAAAGAAAGAAGCAAATAAAAATATTAAGGAATTAGAAAAAAAACGTCAAATCCCTAGAAGAAGCCTACGTGTTACACAAAGATCAGGAAACAGTGAGCAAAATACACAAACCAAAAGTAGAATTAAATGAGGTAATTAATAAAAAAAAACAAAATTCTTAGTACATAGACTACGCTTACAAAGTTATGAACATGGTAATAAATCCAGTCAATTTCTAGTGAACCAGCTAAAAATAAATAAAGAAAAAACAACTATATGTGCTGTTCAAGATTCATCTGGGAACACAATATATGACCCGGAAAAAATAAACATTTTCATGGTGTGGCGGAGGTGTGGTCCCGGGCGCGGCTGCAGGGGAGGGGCGGTGCGGTGAGCTCAACGGGGCGGTGCTGGAAACACAGGTGAAAACAGCTGATGGCGTTTTGAACTGATGATGCTTTCCTTACCCTTTATAGTGAGACGAGAGAGGAGCGGAGGGAGAGGAGATCAGCTGTGTCCGACAGCTGTCAGACTGTGTCGGTCGTGACGTGCAAAAAGAAATAAAGTTGGTGTCTGAACGCAAAGATCTGTGCCTGTGTGTAGTGCATTCCACACATGGATTTCTATAAAACTTTGTATTCACCACAAATAAACCCATCTAAAAATGAAATTGATCAGTTTTTGGACAACGTAACTCTTCCAAAATTAATAGACACTCAAGCAATGGCACTGTATTTGCCACTGATGCCAGGTGAACTCCAGGAAGCCCTGATAAGTATGCCCAATAGTAAGGCTCCAGATGGCTTTCCTGCAGAATTCTACAAAGAATTCTGGACGATTCTAGCACCAATTTTTTACAGAACATTGTTGGAAATCAAAGAAAAGGGTAGACTTCCATCAAATGTGAATTCTGCAAACATTAGTCTCCTGCTAAAACCAGGCAAAGACCCTGTATATCCCTCAAGCTATCGTCCAATATCCCTTATAAATGTAGACCTTAAAATAATCTGCAAAACTCTCTCAAAGAGATTAGAGAAAATAACCCCCCTCTTAATTCATCCTGACCAAACTGGTTTCATAAAAGGTAGGCACTCAACAACAAATACACGTAGATTACTTTGATAATTTGATAGACTACTCATACAGTAAAAACATCGAAACTACAATATTTTCTTTAGATGCAGAAAAAGCGTTTGACAGAGTTAACTGGAAATTTCTATTTGCAACTTTACACAAATTTGGTTTTGGAACCTCTTTCATTAACTGGTTAAAAATATTATACAATTCCCCAACAGCTTGTGTCAAAACAAATGACCAAACATCCTCCAGCTTTTGTCTCCTGAGGGGCATATTATTAAAATTTGGGCTATAATGGTTGTATTGATGTATATCAACTTGAAATGCTCCCAAAAATGGCACTACAGCATGTAAAAATATAATATAAGGTCTGGCGGACTTGGTTCTATGGTATGTCTTAAAGGGTTAAAAGTGTCAACATTAGCTCTTCTCTGACAGCATAGAGGGAGTTTCTAAAATTGACGGAGTCTACATTAATCCCATGCAAATGTACACCTATCTGGAACAACCCTGATGTGTTACAAAACAATAATATGATAAACTTTCCAGATTGGAGTTGTAAAGGAATCACATACTTAGAACATATATTAGAAGGAACAGAATTTATTCCATTTGACAGACTAGTTACACAATATGGGATCAACAAGAAAAGATTTTTAGAATATCAACAAATTAAGTCCATAGTAAAAAAGAAATTTAAACCCGGTCAGGTTGAACTACAAACACCATCAAGTGTGGCATAATTTCTTACTCTTAAAACCCCAAAATTACTTTCCAAACTGTACAGAATACTTTGTAAAACAGATGAATCAATATCACTTCCTATTGCAAAATGGGAAGCGGATTTATTAGTTAACTTAGACCAAAACTTCTGGTCTCAGATATGCATACAAACCTTTCATTTAATTAGAAATCCCAGTCTTCAATTAATTCAATACAAAATACTACTACTTTCTGGGGGTGCTACGTCTCCGGGCTGGGGCCCTGGCTGGGCCTTGGGTCCTGGTTGGTGTGTCGCCAGGGTTTTGGGCGGGTGGATGTATGGGGGCTCAGCCCTGGCGCAGGGTGCCGCCAGTGCATCGAGCCACCTGAGGGGCTCTTCAACTGGTGGTGGAGGCTGTCACATCTTGCAGGAGGTCTCCTCTCTCCAGGAACTCACTCTGCAGGTGGGGGAGATATAGGAGAGGTGGAGGAAGAACTCAGCCTGAGTGTCTATTGTCTTGTGTAGTCTGGAAGATGAGTGGATGACGGGGTGGGTGCAGTTTTCTCTGTGGTGGGGTTGGATGGGCTTTCCCGGGCTCTGTGGGGCCAGGCGGCGCTGCTGAGGGGGCACTTGCCCCTCCCTTTCTTCCCTCCCCATCTCCAGCTGCTTCCTTCTTCCCGCTCCACAACAATCACCCACACATGCAGGGCCTTGGGGTAAAGGTGTGTCACAAGGGTGCAGGGGAGGCACACACCCCCTCCCCCCCTCCCCTTCTGGCTGCCTGTGCCTCAATTTTATCCCACAACTTAGACATTCACATTACTCACACTCTCATAACACATACATATAGGACCTTGGTGGGCATGCTACACGGCATCCAGAAGACCATCAGGGTGTATAGCCTCACCCCTGGCGCCGTTGCCCACCTCTCAATTTTACATACACGTATATATTGAGGGCTATCAGAAGGGGCTATGCATTTATCTGCTGCTCTCTGGCAGGTAGCTTCATGCCCTCCTGGGTTTTAAATGCACCTTAGAAAACACATTCATCAACACTACATATGAGCGGGCGGAGGGAGGTTTGGAGTCTTCACACACCCCCATTATCTGTTGCCTGTTGGGACGGGGGGCTGGGAGGAGGAGTTGGCCATCCGATTGGGGTCTGGAATGTGGGGCCTCCCTGCTGCTGCGGAGTCGGGGTGGTCTGCTTCTCCCCACCCCAGGGAAAAGGGTAACACCACCTGGGTCTGGGTGCAGTTTCCCCGTCCAGGGGCAAGGGTACCTAAACCTGGCATATAGAGTACGCTTGGGGAGTGTGATTGTGTGTACAGTGTCTATTTATGTCTGCCTCCACAATGGGTGAGTGCTGAGTAATTGCATATGAGAGCATGAGGGTGGGAATGGATGTTTGGATCTGTGTGTGCCTGTTTGTCAGTGTCTATATGTCAGGTCGGGTATCAGACTCTGTAGGGACATCTCAGGCCCTCCAAGGTATGGAGGCCTATCTCCCCCCACCACTCCCCCTGCCAGTGGCAGACGCCCTCAGACATCGGTGCATTGGTGTTCTTTGTGTCCAGGGATGGGCATCCAGGTATGCACCGGCTCACTCCTGGTAGCTGCTTGTCAGGGCCTGGAGCCTGGGGCTCTCTCTGGCCCCTTTGGGGGTGGGGTGCCCTCGGCCTCTCAGCCTAGGGCTCGGTCAGCTGGCTGCCGGCGGAGCTCACGGGCACATCACTGCAACCCCCCTGGGCTTCTGCTCCGCGGCTGCTGAGTGACCCCTCATCTGGGGCTCTCCTCAGCTCTTTCCGGGAGAGTGGCACGGTTGCCCCTCCATTGGTCTTCCTTGGTCTCTTGAACTCTGAGGGCCTCTGGATGCCTGGCGCCTGGATCTCCTCCATACCCGCTCCATGCCCTGGAAGACGGGGCTATGGCTCCCCACACCCTCTAGCAGATCATTACATGAAGGAACCTTTTAAATACAAGCGTGCTCATGCTCACAGGTGTACACACAGGTGCTCACACACACAAACTACACCTTTTTTGGCTCCTACCTCAAAGCACACTGTGCGCTGTCAATCCTACATGCTGCACAATAATATTCAATATTTAGTATTTACTGTTATATTCACATAGATCATTGCAATGATGTTGTTTATTATATTGCTCTTTTTATTTGCTTGTTTTCTGTTTTTTCTTTCTCAACAGGTGATCCAGGTGATTGATATATGTATTTTCTGTCTGTTTGTTTTGTTGGTTTTTGTTTTTTGCCCTTTATCACCGTTCCTCTTCCCCGCTGTTTTTCTTTTCCTCTTTCTTTCTCCCTTTCCTTTCCCCCAGTCTTGCCTGTCCCGTGTGTAGCAAGTGAAAATAAAATAAAATAAACAATAAAAGCAAAGGTGAATCAAATAGACTAATACGGCATGGCCGGGATGGTCCATTTGGTAATCCGTTGGGCATCTTTCTTTGCCTTTAGACAATAATTCTGATGGCAAAAGAACCAAATGGGACAGGCAAAAAACAAAAAAAAGAAACTTGTCCCCGACCCGGAGAGGGCACTCCACCCTTTTCCGGCTGAGAACCATGGCCTCAGATTTGGAGGTGCTGATCCTCATTCCCGCTGCTTCACATTCAGCTACGAACTGTTTCAGTGCGAGCTGGAGCCCATCACCCGATGAAGTCAACAGAAACACAATATCCGTGGAAAGCAGAGATGACATTCTGAGGCCACCTAAGTGAAAGCCCTCCACCACTTGGCACCACTTGGCTGCAAATAAAAGTTAAGAACAGAATCGGTGACAAAGGGCATCCCTGGCGGAGCCCATCATCCACCGGGAATGAATATGATTTACTGCCGGCTATGCGAACCACGCTTGTATAGGGATCGAATGGCCCGTAGCAATGGCCCAGACACCCCATACTCCTGCAGCACCTCCCACAGGACACTCTGAGGGACACAGTCAAATGCTTTCTCCAAGTCCAAAAAACACATGTAGACTGGTTGGGCAAACTCCTATGCGCCCTCAAGTATCCTTGAGAGGATAAAGAGCTGGTGCTGTCTTCCCCGACCAGAACGAAAACTGCATTGCTCCTCCTGTATCTGAGGTTCGACTAAACGACAGACTTTCCTTTCTAGCACCCCGGCATAGACTTTCCCAGGGAGTCTTAGGAGTGTGATCCCCCTGTAGTTGGAAACCACACCCTCCAGTCCCCTTTCTTAAAAATGGGGAACACCACCCTGGTCTGCCAGTCTAGGTGTACCACCCCTGATCTCGGACAGCCAGGACAGCCCTACAACATCCACAGCCTTCAGGATCTCAGGGAAGACCTCATCCGCACCAGGGACTCTGCCACCAAGGAGTTGTTTAATTGCCTCAGTGACCTCACCCCTGGAAATGGGCGGGTCATCCCCCTCATCCCTAGACTCTGCTTCCTCCTCGTGTGCCAGTGGGATTAAGGAGGTCCTCGAAGTACTCCTTCCACCGCCTAACAATTTTCTCAGTTGAAGTCTGCAGCACTCCACCAGCACTATACACAGTACAGGTAGAGTACCGCTTTCCCCTCCTGACAGTTGCATGACAGCTTGCCAGAATCTCTTCGAGGCAGTCCGAAAGTCTTTTTTCATGGGCTCTCCGACCTCCTCCCACACCTGAGTTTTTGCTTCAGCCACTGCCCGAGCCACATTCCACTTGGCTGGTCAGTACCTATCAGCTGCTTCCGAAGTCCCACAGGCTAACCAAGATCGATAAGACTCCTTCTTCAGCCTGGTGGCTCCCTTCTCCTCTGGCGTCCACCATTTGGTTCGGGGGTTACCACCATGACAGGCACCAACCACCTTGCGGCTGCAGCTCATTGCAGCAGCTTCAGCAATGGAGATGCTGAACATGGTCCATTCGGCCTCAATGTCCCCAGTTTCCCTCGGAATGCTGTTGAAGGTCTGCCGGTGTGCGTTGAAGATCTCATGGACTAGGGCCTTTGCTAGGCATTCTAAGCCAGGCAGAGACTGTTGCCAGAGCCCAAGCCATGGGTTAAGCTGGTACCTCTCAACCTCATGCACGACCTCAGGCTCCTTCCCCACCAGAGAGTTGACATCCCATGTCCCAATTGATAGACTTGGTAGCTGGGGATTGGTTTGCAAGGGCCTCTGCACCTGGCCACCGCCCAGCACACAGTGCAAACAACTCCTACGGCGCCTCCTATCGGTGGTGGGCCTGAAGGAGGATGGGCCCATGCCCCCTTCTTAGGCTGTGTCCAGCCGGGCCCCATGGACTAAGGCCTGGCCACCAAATGTTCGCCCTCGGGCACCCTCCCTGGGCCTGACTCCAGAGCGGCGCCCTGGTAACCCTATCCCGGGAAGGGTAAACTATTTCCTCTGTGATATTCTCTTAAGGGTCTTCTGAATTGCTCTTTGACTGGTCCCTCACAATTTCCCATGGGAGACCCTACCACGGGGCAAAAGCCCCTGAACAACATAGCCCCTGAGATCCCTAGGACACACAAACCCCCTCCACGATAAGGTAGCGGTTCACGGAGGGGAATTTAAAGCTGCTTCCCACTGTATTACAACAATGTTCACCACTTCCTGTTCTGACAAGTGATAGTCGTATGAATCCAATCATGAGAAAGGGTATTTAGGGTGGCCAGGCCAATTGAAAGTTTTTCTCCTCTTTGCATCTTCTCTTGAGAGTGGCTACATAGGAACCTCAAAACAACTCTCAAATGACCTAAAAACCAAGATTGTTCAACATCATGATTTAGAAGAAGTATACAAAAAGCTCAGAGAGCTGTCAGTTTCCACTGTGAAGAACATAGTGAGGAAATGGAAGACCACAGGGACAGTTCTAGTAAAAGCCGGAAGTTACAGGTCAAGAAAAATCTTAGAGAAGCAGAGGCAAAGGATGGTAAGAACAGTCATAGTCAATCCACAGACCAGTTCCAAAGACCTGCAACATCATCTTGCATCTTGTGCATCGTTCAACTATTCAGCGTACTTTGCACAAGGAGATGCTGTATGGGAGAGTAATGCAGAAGAAACCTTTTCTGCGCACATGCCACAAACAGATTCGCTTGAGGTATGCTTAAGCACATTTGGACAAGCCAGCTTCATTTTGGAATAAGGTGCTGTGGACTGATAAAACTAAAATTGAGTTATTTGGGCATAACAAGAGGCGGTATGCATGGCAGAAACAGAACACAGCATTTCAAAACAAACACTTGCCACCCACAGTAAAATGTGGTGGTAGTTCAATCATGCTGTGAGGCTGTGTGGCCAGTGCATATTAGCAAATTCTTGAAAATAATGTTCAAGAATCAGTAACAAAGTTGAAGTTGCACCAGGGCTGGATATTTCAACAAGACAATGACCCTACACACTGTTCAAAATCTACTAAGGCGTTCAGGCAGAGGATCAAGTACAACGTTCTGGAATGGCCATCTCACTCCCCAGACCTGAATATTATAGAAAATCTATGGTGTGAATTAAATGGGCTGTCCATGCTCGGAAACCATCAAACCTCACTTAACTGGAGATGTTTTGTAAAGATGAAAGGTCCAAAATACCTTCATCCAGAATCCAGACTCTAATTGGAAGCTATAAGAAGTGTTTGGAGGCATTATTTCTGCAAAAGGAGGATCTACTAAATATTGATGTAATTTGTCTGTTGGGGTTCCCAGTTCCAAGTAACTTTTGCTCACTTTCTGTAAATCCTATAAACTTTATTTCACTTCTCAAATATCATTGTGTTCATCTGACATATGATATATTTAAATGAAATTGCTGATCCAAACAACCAATGATTTATAAAGGAAAATCATGAAAATTATCAAGGGTGCCCAAACATTTGCATACCACTGTATTTAACATTAAGATCTTTATGTGCTACTAAACTCATGATAATAAGGTAATATAAGTTCACATTTTAGCATACTATTTTTATACTATTATGACTTTTGTGCTCTAAATTTTAATTCCTTTGTATTACAGATAGTAGTTACAGAGAAAAGTCAATGTTAGAAGTAGTAATGGTTATGCAGTACAGTCATAATAAATCCCGACAATTCCAGAATTTTCTTGCCATTTACACTTTCCAAAAAATATATTTAAATTATTAACACTCTATGATATTTTTCTGTCTAACGTATACCAACATAAGATCTTGTGTGATAATATATGTTTTTTTGCAAAAACAGTTGGTGCAAAAACAAAAATATACACTCTTTCTACTCTATGAAACATTACTTAAGGATTAAAAATCTGTTGATGTTCCAATCTAAATTAAATAAAGCTGTGTTGTATCATTTGTCGTAGCCAATTATTATGAGGGAAATCTTGGGCCCAATCAAAACCATACTGTGAAGACTTAGAATGTCAACACTATGTAAGGGTTAATCAATGACCTCATATTCTCAAGAAGATGAGAAGATGACAAAACCCCTTTGTTTGAAGATCTATATAAACCAATGGAAACAATGTGTGCCATATACAGACAATTTTAGATGGAAATGGAGATAGCAGCTCTTGAAATTGGTCTGGTATTGGCTGTGTGTTTGTTTCACCTCAACTCAGCTGTTGCCTTTGCAGTGTGTCTAGATGGTATGAGACAAATGACGAGGCATATAGGAGCTCAAGCTGGTACGTCGACATCCTCTCTGAACTGCAAGCTGCAGGGAAGCACTCGTCTACCTGCATTTTCAAAGGATGGGGACTTTGTTATTGGTGGTGATTTTTCCCTTCACGTCTACATGAACACAGTTTACAGTGACTACACCAGCATGCCTGAGCCTGCAAAATGCAAAGGAAGGTTAGTAAGGAAGAAAGTCGGTAATGGGAAGAAGGTGTAAAAACATGTTGGACTGTATGAGGAGAGAAATGTTTTCATGTATGTTATGTTCTATGGAACTACATTGATTCTGTTTAGTGTTAAAAATTATATTAAAAAAAAGTCATTTATTCTTGATAAAATAATTTGTTGTGTTTTAAAAAACAGAAATTATACAAAATGTTAAATAACAGTTTTATAAAGGAAATGATTTAAAGGAAATTATAAAGGAAATGCATTTAAATGTATTATATTTTAAAGGAAATGAAAAGACTTTAATTAGTAATCCATAATTTTCCACTAATTTCTTATGCTAATCTTTTGTGCTCAATTTAACTGGTCAGGCAACATTCTGATGAACATTTGATCAACAGATACAACAGCAAATTATCCTGTTGTTGGTTCTATTTAACTTAAACTAAATCTACAGTCTATATTCTGTCTATATAACAGTGACACAACTATTTGCAGCATTATCACCAGTGAACTGCAATCGACGCATGCAATGGTTTTTGCCATAGAAGAGATTAACAACAGCACAGAGCTGCTGCCCAGAATCAGGCTCGGGTATCAGATCTATGACTCATGTGCATCAGTGCCTGTAGCAGTGCACATGGCATTTCAGTTTCTAAATAGCTTCGACCCTGTGTTTTCCATGGATAATAATTGCTCACATTCTGGTATGGTGATGGCTGTTGTTGGTGGCTCTGGGTCTACGACATCCATCAGTTTGTCCCAAGTCATCAGGTCCTTTAACATTCCCCAAGTAAATGTTTTCAATTTCTGTCAATTTTTGAATTTAAAATATGTATGTGCATGATATTTGATTTTGCGGTATGTGGTGTTTTATTTCATTTGGTTTAGGTGAGCCACTTTTCAACATGCGCATGCTTGTCTGACAAGCAGCAGTACCCCAATTTTTTCAGAACAATTCCCAGTGACCAGTTCCAAGCTGAAGCAATGGCCAAGCTGGTAAAACACTTTGGCTGGACTTGGATAGGTGCTGTTCGGTCAGATTCAGATTATGGAAATAATGGCATGGCTTCATTTCTAAAAGCAGCACAGAAAGAGGGGATCTGTGTGGAGTACTCTCTTTCTTTCCATCGAACATACCCACATAGCAGAATTCAGAGAGTAACAGATGTTATCCGCAGGTGTCCTCATCACAGATATTATTTCCGCAAATATTAGATTTACTGTCTTCAAAATTACATTTTTTCATGCAGTTACACTTTAAAATGCTTCTAATGCACAATATTGTCTGTTAAGGTCTACAGCCATGGTTGTTGTGGCACTTCTATCTTTAGGGGACATGAGGGCACTGTTGGAGGAGCTATCATATGAGCCTTCCCCGTCTCGCCAGTGGATTGGCAGTGAATCATGGGTAACTAACCCAGAATTAATGAGGTTCAGTTTCTGTGCTGGGGCCATTGGATTTGGGATTCCAAAGTCTATAATCCTAGGTCTCAGAGACTTCCTGCTGAATCTGTCCCCCTCACAAGTGGCGTCTTCTCAAATACTTACTGAGTTCTGGGAGGATGCATTTAACTGCACACTGACCAAAAGTAAGACATTTTTCTTGGTTTAAATTATCTTGACAACTGCTGATGTTACAAAGTCTAATGCTGCTTCATGGGCTGAGGCAAAACGGCCTCATGATTCTTTAGTAGATGAAACATCCTGTATGAGTGGCTCTTTCTGTTGCCCCAGTGGTGTTTGCTCCTACTGTAGTTTCTCCATGTTAACAATGCCTGTCTGTAAGGCATCTAAATTTGCTTGCTTTTCAGTGTCATAAAGCTGTTGAATTTTACTTGAAATAGTCTTTCGGCATGGCAGTTGGAAAATTGGGTCCCCTGACAACAACTGTAGTACATTTTCTAACCATCTGTCTTCTACCAGTGATAGTGGTTTACAGTCAGAGCAATGAATTTTCGGAGAGAATTTGTTACTTTGTCCAATGTTGAATTGCTAATTTTGACTCTGAAGCCAGTCATTTCATCAAGTGGGCTGCCGACACCTTTTGACTGCTAGAGTCCACAGCTCCCAGTTTCTGTGCTCACTGCAACATGATTTCCATTTAGATGGTACCATAAGGTTGAAGTGTTTCGGTGGTATGCAAACTCCTTTTTTCACAGTTTGCACAAAACCACAATTATCAAGCCTTCCATCGGTTGGGTAGTCTTTTGAAATTAAATTTGCCTCCAATCATTCCTAGCAACGCACTTTCTTCTTATTCTTTGTAGCTCTGATGTGTGCATAACTGTAATCGATATACCAGAAAATTGTGCATTGACAAAAGTTAGCTTTTGCCTGGAATGCAAAGTGCAATTAAATGTGTAATTTTTTAGTACGTTGTTTATTTCTAATTAATTAATCACAATTAACGCGTTAAATTCCCACTCCTAGTTTTTATATAACCAATTCAAAGTACTTAAAGAACAATCAGGTGTTCTGCATTAAATAAGATAACACAAATTATTTTTGCTACTCCAAAAAAATATTTTTGTCCACTCTAACATAAAGGAGAACATCACAAGCCTGATACCTGCAGGCCTGAAAGCAGGAGGTGTTTTACCCCTCGTGTCTTTGACCTGGAGGCAGCGTTTACATTGCAATCTGCCCTTGGTGGCATTTTGGCTAGTGATGTGCGATACCACTGATTTTCTTTCTGATCCAGTACCAAGTAATATTCAGGGTGGTATCGACGATACTGATCCGATACCGATACTTTGTACAAAAACGTATTTTATTTATTGTATCTCAAATTATAGCATCATAATGATACTAAATTTCTCCCGATTTTCCCCCGGACAACAAAATTGAAAAACCATATTGTACAATGGCCAATTCCAATTTCCAACAATGCAGGTACTTTGTTTTAATATTAGTCTTATTTCTCTTTCTGGGTCTTCAAATATCTGAGCCGACCGACACATCGTCTTCAAACCCCTGCGGTCTTTCGCTACTCGTGTTAAACATGATATATAAGTCACATTGATAACTTAAAAATGTTATTGTTTGGTTTTTTCAGTGTTTTATTTGTTCGTGAGTAAATCGGTTTGGCTGAGATTAAAGTTATTAGATTAGACTAAATTAAATTTAACTTTATTAATCCCTCAGGAGGGTTCCTCCGGGGTTCTCACACAGCTAAATAAACGTCAAACAAAAAACAGATTAAACAGAAGTGTGAGACGGTCGAGAGTTTACGTCAGTGCCCGGTTATATTTTAGATAGCAAGGAGCAGACGGCAGAGTTTCCCTCCACCGAGAGAGCTCGTGACGTACTACCCAGCTCTCTTTAGACCACGAAGGCCGGGTCCTCAGCTGGAAGCAGCCTCTGAATTAACGTATTTCATCCGATAAATAAACCCTGTAAAATTTATTTAACAGCCCTTTCGAATGTCTCACTAGTATGGCCACAGCACCTCACTCTTGGAGCACTTTTTTGCCACATGTATCGCAAACCACGTCTCAGCTGTTTGTGGAGGTAAAATACGTCCGCACATGACTCAGCCATTGTTGCGAGTGCGCACGCCAAGGGGCTGCGAGACATTTATACAGCCGTATTTCGCACATGACTATGAAAGGCGGAAGAGGAAGTAGTTCCTTTGAATGTAGACAATCCGAATGTTATAGTTTCTTTCCACTGTGTTCCTGTTAATGATAAACTACAAATTTACTCTAAATTACTAAAATATCGATATTTTAATGTGAGAATTGATTCTAGAACATAAATGATTGGTATCGGAGGAATCGATATTTCAGGATCGATCCGCACATCACTAATTTTGGCAGCAACTGCAACATTTAGCAGTTGCCTCATTGTTCTGACACACAAAACAAAACGATCGACTGTACGACACACTAACGACACACTCCAAACACACTAATCTCTTGCATCTCAAAACTCCCTCTCTTTCTCTTTTGCTCTCTCGCTGCCGTCACTCCTAAAATTTCTCCCTCTTTCTAAGCAACCAATGCCATGTTGCCATATCATCTTTTGATTGGTCAACATGACACATTTTTCCACCAATAGGAAAAAAGGTGTTTTTTTCTTTTCTTTCGTTTTTGATGCAACAAGAGAAGAGAATGCTTTCGAGCCCTTTCCTTAGAAAACACTGCAGTAAACATAACAAAACTCTGTTTTTTTCGTGGCCTATCAACACAATTTAAAAACTGGTACATACTTTGAAGATCACACTGTTAAAACAAGAAATGGAGACTAAGGGTTGTCCAGGGTTGACATAACATCTTGTTGCTGTGTCATCTGAAACTGGTCATGTGTAGTTTGAGTTAACATCAGAGACCTCCATGATGATATAGAGGTTTTTGAATAAAGTAGTCATGGTAAACTACTTTATTCTTCCTAAGCCAATCAGCAGCACTTGTGTGACTTTGCACCCCCCCCCAGCTCCCGGTAAGATGAAGACAGCTTCAATCGTCTGTGTGCTGAAAAATAGTAACGCATTCACACCGCATTTCCTTGTTAGTAAGGGTAATGTGATTGTACGATAGAAAATGCAACTAGCTAGATTACTGTTAGTGTTATGTCCTATACTAATTATTCGTGGTAGGATTATTTTCCATTTTTTTATTTTATTTTATTTTATTTTTTAGAAAAATTAATATGTTTCATGGTATCAGCATAATTTGCAACATTTATAAAGAGAACACATCTGAGATCTAGTTTAATGTTGACATCTGCTCTGTCTTTTTGTGATTTTAGATGCCACTGCAAAGAAGAAAGTATGTGATGGAAATGAAGACATACAGAATCTGCAAAACCAGTACACTGACACATCACAGCTCAGAGTTACTAACATGGCGTACAAGGCCGTGTATGCAGTAGCACATGCCATCCATAATGCAGTGTGCCAGGAAATAAATGGCACTGTAGAGTGTGACAAGTTAACCAAGTTAGAGTCCAAACAGGTCAGAAGAAATAAATATGTTGATGTCAGTGTCTTTCATCAACTGCAATATGAATTGCAGTTGATATGCAATATTAATATTTGGGTTTTTTTTGCTTTCCCCTCCCATTATCCCTAATTTTATCAGATTTTAATTGAGCTGAAGAAAGTAAATTTTTCCCGAAATGGCTATGATGTGTCATTTGATGCTAATGGGGATCCTGCGGCTATTTATGAACTGGTTAACTGGCAGAAAAGTGAAAACGGCGTGACTGAGATAGTGGCTGTAGGGCTGTATGATGCATCACGGCACGTGGGCCAGGAATTCCAGATCGACAAAAACATTACCTGGATGGAGGGTAGCATGAAAGTAAGCAGTCAGAATTTGACAAACTTTAGTAATAATAATAATGGATTGCATTTATATAGCGCTTTTACAATTCTACTATTCATTCACTCTCACATTTACACACTGGTGGAGGCAAGCTACAGTTGTAGCCACAGCTGCCCTGGGGCAGACTGACAGAAGCAATGCTGCCATATCGCGCCATCGGCCCCTCTGGCCATCACCAGTAGGCAACGGGTGAAGTGTCTTGCCCAAGAACACAACGACCGAGACTGTCCGAGCGGGGCTCAAACCGACAACCTTCTGATTACAAGACGAACTCCCAACTCTTGAGCCACGATCGCCCGATCGATTAGTAAACAATGATTACAGCTGCATAGTAAATATTTACGTTTATTCTGCAACCTTTATGTCTTTCACAGGTGCCAGTGTCAGTGTGCACGGACAGTTGTCCTCCAGGAACTCGTAAAGTGTTACAGAAAGGAAAACCCACCTGCTGCTATGACTGTATAGCATGTCCTGAGGGAGAGATTAGTAATAGTGCAGGTAAAGAGAAATGATTACGATGCATTTAAAATGTTTCATTGTGTATATATGAAAATGAAGAAAAAATTGTATTTATTTGTTTTTTATCCAGATTCTGCTGATTGTTTACCTTGTCAAAAGGAATTCTGGCCTAACAAAAAGAGAGACACTTGCATCCCTAAGCCTGTGGAGTATCTTTCCTTTCAGGACCTCCTAGGAATTATCCTGGCTACATTCTCAGTTCTTGGTGCCTGTCTGACCATCATAACTGCGGCTGTATTCTTTTGTCACAGGAAAACTCCAATTGTCAGGGCCAACAATTCTGAGCTGAGCTTCCTGCTGCTCATCTCACTGACTCTGTGTTTCTTATGTTCATTAACTTTTATCGGAGCACCATCAGAGTGGTCCTGCATGCTGCGTCACACTGCGTTTGGGATCACCTTTGTACTCTGTATCTCCTGTGTACTTGGGAAAACTATAGTGGTTTTAATGGCTTTTAAAGCTACAATTCCAGGTAGCAATGTGATGAAATGGTTTGGTCCTCCACAGCAAAGAATGACTGTTGTGTCTTTCACCTTTATTCAAGTTTTAATATGTACTGTTTGGTTGGTAGTGAACCCTCCCTTTCCAATAAAAAATCTAACTGCATACAAGGAGAAAATCATATTGGAATGTGCATTAGGCTCTGCTGCTGGCTTCTGGGCTGTGCTTGGATACTTAGGCATACTGGCTGCCTTTTGCTTTGTTTTAGCTGTTTTAGCCCGCAAATTACCTGATAATTTCAATGAAGCTAAGCTTATCACCTTCAGCATGCTAATATTTTGTACTGTCTGGATCACATTTATCCCAGCATATGTCAGCTCTCCTGGGAAATTCACTGTAGTTGTGGAGATTTTTGCAATTCTGGCCTCCAGCTTTGGTCTAATAATGTGTATATTTGCTCCCAAGTGTTTTATCATATTGTTTAAGCCTGAGAAGAACACTAAGAAATATTTAATCAACAAAAATCAGTTATAGTATAGAGCTTCTAGTACTTGCTAATGTTCATCAATTCCTGTTCTGACAAGTGAGTCGTGTGACACATGAGAATGTCAGGGATAGGGTGAGTTGGAATACTGTGGAAAACCAAATTTAACAATTCCCAAGAGGCAATAACGTATAGTATTGTGAGTAATAAAATGTATGTTTCTATGGGGCATTTCAAACAGAACATATTACCTTATTATCATAAGTTTAGTACCATATAAAGATCTTAATGTTAAATATAAGTTCAGATTTTAGTATACTTTTTTCTATTATTATTATTATGCTGATAATAATCCTTGTCCTTTGTTTGAACATGATGATGTGATTATTAAATATCTTTTTCAGTGATGCTGTGGCTTATTTCCCAGAAACAATGTTTAGTTTCTATGTAAAAACCATAAATCAGGAAGGCATAATAAACAAAACTACACATTTCTTTTTTATTTTGTAGTAATAACAGATTGATCAATGCCATGAGGTATAATGATTGTCTATATGCGGTAATATAAGGCGCTTGGAAATTAAGTAACTAGACTTCTTTGAGTTTTTTGAAGGTGTTTCAGCTCTCATCCAAGAAGCTTCTTCAGTCCTAAACCAGATGGTCCCAGATATTTAATTCCTAGTGGGAGTTGTCCCTTAACAAGGTTGTTGATCCACTATTATTCATGTGTCTTATGAACAAATCTTCTTTATTTTGGTACCAGTACTGGTTTTATTTTGCTGTATTTATCCGCGACACCTTAAAAATATTGTCGGACATAAACCAGTCCGTGGCACAAAAAAGGTTGAGGACCACTGCTCTAGAACACCTTGAGTGGGTTTCCTCAATGTCCTCCAAGTGCTGGATGAACATATGGTTAAAATATAACTTGATCAACTAGTGATCACGACTAGAAAAGTTTCATATCTCAAGAAGCTTCTTCAGTTCTAAACCAAATGGTGTAGTCCCAGGTATTTAATTCCTAGTGGGAGTTGTCCCTTAACAAGGTTGTTGATCCACTATTGATCATGTACCTCACCACATGCAGCAATGTGTGAAAAAGGCATAGGTCATTATGAGCAGATGTTTCAGGTGAAGTCATTTTGAGACCGTGCCTCACCCTATTATGTGACTCACTAAGAGCATATGACCGAAGATGTGAACTGCATTGTTGGTACCTACAGTGCAGTTTTGAGATCTCTTTCCAGGCGCCTCAAACCCCATTCAGATCTTGCATCAGGTGATCTCAATGAGTCATGAACCTTCCAAAGAAGGAATACAGTCTTCTGTCCCCCTTCTGTTTTTTGTTTTTTTAAAGTTGAGTAGACTTCCTGAAAACTATCAAATAAATACTGTAAAGTTGTATTATTGTAAATTTAAATAGATTTTAGCAGCATGTTTGGTTGTATTTTAATCCTCAATAAAAAAAATAAAAATAACTAGGCTGAAGTAAGCTGAACTGCCAAACATTCAGGATGTTAAAGAACATTCTTTTTTTCTTTTTTTTGCATTAATACGTCTGAATTTGCAATTGGAGTGAGTTTATGGAGGGACAAAATCTTCCTTTTGCACATGAATACATCATTTGAAAACTTTGACTAGAAGAGTTAGATCATCATTCATCCTGTATAGCTAATTATGAACTATTTAATCTATCGTCACGATTAACTCGATCAAAATTTTCATCTGGAGTGCAGAATGACTCAAAATCCCTGGAATGTCACTGTCAACACATTTTAGGCAGTTTGTAAAAAGTTTGTCCATTCTGCGCTCCAGATGGGTTAATCACATTGAAAATTGATTAAGTATTGATTAATATATTTTACATTTGTCTGTTGTTTTAACCCTTTAAGACCTACCATAGAACCAAGTCCGCCAGAGCTTATATTATATTTTTACATGCCGTAGTGCCATTTTTGGGAGCATTTCAAGTTGCTATACATCAATACAACCATTATAGCCCATATTTTAATAATATGTATGCATTACGTGCATAGTAATTACATAAATTGCAAAAAAGTGCAATAAACTACAAAAAAATTAAAAATCGTTTTTGCTTTTTTAACATATATTTCTAGTTAGAGAAATTTAAGAGGCTTATCCCTCAAAACTGTAAATACAAAAAAGTTGCACAAAATAGTTTCCTACCACAGGAAATTTATTTTGAGTGTCTTCATAGTTTTTTTGAATAATAGTAATTTTTGAAATAAACCAATTTTTATATACTGCAGGAAAAACGAAAATAAATATTATACTGCAAATTTGCAAAAAAGCAGCATATGCGTCAAAATAAACTATTTCCAGCAGTGCAATATGAGTCCTAAGCATCCCAGAAACAACACAGAAAGTCATAAAGTCAAAGATAACTTTTAAAAACACCAGTATAGGCTCATGAGGCCCTGATGGTAAAAAAAAAACTACATTTCCGCGAAAATGACGTCACTTCCGATTTCGGGCAGGTAATGGCAGACATGCAAAAGTTTGCGCTGACGTCTATTCCAAGTAGGAAGTGTTATGAACAGCTGATCGGATCGGCAAAGCGTGTTTCTGGAATATTACGTTTTTGTTGCTGCAAGCGCTTTTTATGCAGTTTTTGCAAAGCTGTATATGGGGAAGGAAACTGTGACCTAGGACAAGCTGATGGCATAAGATGTAAGTACAACTCCTCCGGTTTCATATGCAAAAGAAATTTTTGCGCTAGCTTATGTGGTTGCAGAGCTACCGGGATTTAAAAATAGTTATGCAAAACAGAGCGTGCCCGCTCCGTCCAGCTTTAAAGGGTTAATTTTGGGTAGCACTTTCTACTACAACTCGGTAATAAAGGGGTAATCGTAGGGTAAGAAGGGGGAAAAGAGAAGGTAATATTGTAGTAATTTCTAAGTTATCACTATGCATTTACCCAAGTAATAACCATGTAATATCCAAGTAATATCATGATAGCAACAGTGGTTACAGCTGAGTACTATTAACCTGAAATTTATGTAATATGATAATAAGGACCCCAAAACTGGGGGTAACACTGTGGACATACAGCTTGGTAATAAAGTGGTAATAGTAGGGTAACAAGGAAGAAACAAGAACGTAATAATGCAGTAATTTCTAAGTTATTATCACTATTATCTGTGGTAGCTTCTGTGTAATAAGCAGGAACTAGAGCTTTAAAACACAAAACTGTCTGTTTTTTTTAATAGCATATTGATAACCTATTAAAGCTTAAAAAGTGTGTGACTATTACCTGGAAACATCTGTGGTAAGTTCTGTATAATAAGCATAAATAGAAACAGCCTGCATAGAGCTGGCTGCCAGTAGGTGGCAGAGTGCTTCCTACTGGAAGTCTGTACTTTCAATTTCATCCCTAGATAAAGACAAAGAAGAAGAAAGGCATGCCAACTGCTAGCTCTAGCTTTAGCTTTGGCTCCTTTTTGGCTTGCCTCATAGATCCATGCTTGCATAATCCAGTGGAGTATAACAATACATTTGAAATCAAACCAATATTATAGCTACTGCTGTAGGACTGCAAGGCAATTAAAACCTTTTTTTTTTTAAATTCCTTAACCCTTTAAAGCCAGTCAGAGCGGATTAGAGGCTGCAGAGGGACGTAACACCTCCTCCCTTAAAAGGGTTCCTCTAGGACCCCTAAATTTATTAAAAGCCGCTCTGAAGCCTTCAGGTCCTTGACCCACACACCTGGAATAAAAGTTAGAGCTAACAGAAGCACAGTGTTCACATTATAGTTGGCATCTCTAAGCATGGATGGGTATGAGGATTTGAAGTTGCCACACTGAACACACAAAAAGTAACATGTGACCAACACAAAAGAGCACAACAGTCACAAACCCAAAATGATTACCTGATCTGCTACAACACAAAACCAAAAGTAGCAACAAATAATCACAACTAAGTGATCTGTTGTCTCCACCACACAAACAATCACATACAAGTGGCCCTATACCACAAGTTACTTTAATCCAAAAAGTTCAGTAAATCAAGCACACTAGTGACCAACCACAAAATGGAGAGCTATGGCCACATAATGATCACATCAAGGGTGGCTCAGGACCCCACAGTGTTATTGCCATCACCTGGCCAACAACACTCAACATATTATATATTATGTGGTTCAGCCACAACTCTACTGAATCCTCAGCCAGTAATAGGTAGGCCAACTTTTGGACTGTCCAGTTGTCTGTATGACTGCCGCAGTACGTAGATTACATTTGCACACTATCAGAAAGTGCCAAACGGTGCCCTGGTGGAGTGTGGAGCTGTAAAGAGAAGCAGAGTGCTCTGTTTATATTCTAAAAATGTTTTAAGCTTGTTTCAAAGATTCTGTACAGCAGCTTTAAATGTTTTCCAAAAACACACATACACTTATCAGTGTTTCTCAAACTTTTTACAGTGTGTACCACCTGATAAAAATGTCAAGCTCTCCTAAGTACCACTATGAAAGCATGAAAGTCATAAATCTTACAACACAAAATTATTATTATTAAATTAGTAAAATTAGTAGTATTATTCACTCAATTCAATGGAAGAGGTGATCATCATTTTTATATGTTCAAGTGTATGTGTGGAGAATACAATAAGGCCTTGAGGCAATCAGATGTAAAACACAATATTTATGAGTGTTTTAAGTTGTAAACTGGTCAGATTTGACCCGAACATGACAGGAAGGCTAGACACACCAGGGTAAAAAGACGGACGAAAGTAATAAAGGCACAATAAAGACAGTAATACTAAATACAAGACACAAAATGACACAAAAAGACTACATACCCCCCCCCACACACACACACACACACACACACACACACAAAGAAATAACAGAGATGCATTAACAAAGACTTGACAAGATACAAGAGGATAGGAAGGCTAGACTTAAACCCAAGGAATTCAAAATATAGACAAGAAACACTAACAGAAAACCAGATTACAATGGTAGCAAAAACAAAACCCTAAACACAGAGGATTTACAATAATGGGGAAAAATCAGCAAGGAAAAAAAGTAACCAATAAACAAACTTATTATGGTCATATCATACACTAATCTATTTATAGCAGCTGTCAATTGGAATTCTCATATTCCATCCCATGTTCATAAATTCTTGTTCTATGTCATCATCATATAGTTTTATAAATAAAAAAACAGTAAAAACATTAATCTTTTTAATGTGTTTATTGCCAGTTTTAGGAGCGAAGACTTTTTTCTTTTCTTTTGTCTCTTTTGTTCTGACCCTGTGTTTGGAAATGTCTAGCCAATTAGATCATGACATTTTTTAAAATCTCTAGAAAACACTATAGAAGAATATTTAGAAAATTTTGACACATCTCTGGAGCTGTATCAGACATAGGGGTTTTTGGCTTTAGAGTTTACTTTACTATCATCAGTATAATCAAATCAAACCCATCTATACTGCAATACATGATCTCACCATTCTCATGGACATGCTCTGTGTCCATTTTTTAACCCATGTTTCGAAAATGCAACTATATATCAATAAGTGTCCACTCTTAAAATTTACTTATTAGAATTTTTTCAGAGCGGGCTAACTGTGATACTAGAAACAACTATGAAAACTGTGACACTATAAAGGCTATGAATCCACAAGGCGTGAAGGTAAAACAGGTTAAGTGAAACTAAAAACCATGACAAAAAAGACAAGACTCCTTCAAAATAAACCAGGAAACATGGAGATATGATCTCCCTCTCCCTAGCCACCTCCTTGAGCTTGTCCGGAGGAACACCAAGGCGTTCCCAGGCCAGCCGAGAGATATAATCTCTCCAGTGTGTCCTGGGTCTGCCCCGGAGCCTCCTCCCGGTGGGACATGCCCGGAACACCTCACCCAGGAGGCATCCTTGTCAGGCGCCTGAACCACCTCAACTGGCTCCTTTCGATGTGAAGGAGCAACGGCTCTTCTCTGAGCCCCTCCTCAATGGCTGAAATTCTCACCCTATCTCTAAGGGAGAGGCCAGCCACCCTTCGGAGGAAGCTCATTTCCGCCGCTTGTATCCACAATCTCGTTCTTTCGGTCACTACCCACAGCTTGTGGCCATAGGTGAGGGTAGGGACGTAGATCAACCGGTAAACCGCTTTTACGCTCAGCTCTCTCTTCACCATGATGGACTGGTGCAGGGTCTGCATCACTACAGCCACAGCACCAATCTGTCTGTCGATCTCCGGCTCCCTTCTCCCATCACTCGTGAACAAGACCCCAAGATACTTAAAATCCTCCACCACACAAACAGGAACTTGTCTCCGACCCAGAGTGGGCACTCCACCCTTTTCCGGCTGAAAACCATGGCCTCGGATTTGGAGGTGCTGATCCTCATTCCCGCTGCTTCACATTCAGCTGCAAACTGTTTCAGTGCGAGCTGGAGTCCATCACCCGATGAAGTCAACAGAAAAAAAATTTTCATGGGCTCTCCGAACTCCTCCCACACCCGAGTTTTTGCTTCAGCCACTGCCCGAGCCGCATTCTGCTTGGACGGTTGGCACCTATCAGCTGCCTCCGAAGTCCCACAGGCTAACCAAGGTCGATAAGACTCCTTGTTCAGCCTGGTGGCTTCCTTCTCCTCTGGTGTCCACCATTTTGTTTGGGGGTTACAGGCACCAACCACCTTGCGGCCGCAGCTCATTGCAGCAGCTTCGGCAATGGAGATGCTGAACATGGTCCATTTGGCCTAAATGTCCCCAGTTTCCCTCGGAATGCCGTTGAAGGTCTGCCAGTGTGCGTTGAAGATCTCGCGGACTGGGGCTTGTCCTTGGCATTCCCAGCCTAGCAGAGACTGTTTCCAGAGCCCAAGCCATGCGTTAAGCTGGTACCTCTCAACCTCATGCACGACCTCAGGCTCCTTCTCCACCAGAGAGTTGACATCCCATGTCCCAATTGACAGACTTGGTAGTTGGGGGTCGGTTTGCAAGGGCCTCTGCACCTGGCCACCGCCCAGCACACAGTGCAAACAACTCCTACGGCGCCTCCTATCAGTGGTGGGCCTGAAGGAGGATGGGCCCATGTCCCCTTCTTGGGCTGTGTCCAGCCGGGCCCCATGGACTAAGGCCCGGCCACCAAATGTTCGCCCTCGGGCACCCTCCCTGGGCCTGACTCCAGAGCGGCGCCCTGGTAACCCTATCTCGGGAAGGGTAAACTGTTTCCTCTGTGATATTCTCTTAAGGGTCTTCTGAATTGCTCTTTGACTGGTCCCTCACAATTTCCCATGGGAGACCCTACCACGGGGCAAAAGCCCCTGAACAACATAGCCCCTGAGATCCCTGGGACACACAAACCCCCTCCACGATAAGGTAGCGGTTCACGGAGGGGAATTTAAAGCTGCTTCCCACTGTATTACAACAATGTTCACCACTTCCTGTTCTGACAAGTGATAGTTGTATGACACCGGAGGATATTAGGGACAGGGTGAGTTGGAAGCTGATTATCTACTGTGGAGACCTCTGAAGGCCATAGACAAAAGAAGAACTAGGAATTTAACAATTTAACAATTCCCAAGAGGCAATAACATATAGTATTATGAGTAATAAAATGTAAAATCTATGGGGCATTTCAAACAAAACATACAGTGGTATGCAAAAGTTTGGGCACCCCTGATAATTTTCATGTTTTTCCTTCATAAATCATTGGTTGTTTGGATCAGCAATTTCATTTAAATATATCATATTGCAGACAAACATAATGATATTTGAGAAGTGAAATGAAGTTTATACGATTTACAGAAAGTGTGCAAAAGTGACTTAAACTAAATTAGGCAGGTGCATAAATTTGGGCACCCTTGTCGTTTTATTGATTTGAATACCTTTAGCACTAATAATTGGAACATAAAATTTGTTTGGTAAGCTCATTGACCCTTCACCTACATACACAGGTGAATCCAATCACAAGAAAGGGTATTTAGGGTGGCCAGGCCAATTGAAAGTTTTTCTCCTCTTTGCATCTTCTCTTGAGAGTGGCTACATAGGAGCCTCAAAACAACTCTCAAATGACCTAAAAACCAAGATTGTTCAACATCATGATTTAGAAGAAGTATACAAAAAGCTCAGAGAGCTGTCAGTTTCCACTGTGAAGAACATAGTGAGGAAATGGAAGACCACAGGGACAGTTCTAGTAAAAGCCGGAAGTTACAGGTCAAGAAAAATCTTAGGGAAGCAGAGGCAAAGGATGGTAAGAACAGTCATAGTCAACCCACAGACCAGTTCCAAAGACCTGCAACATCATCTTGCATCTTGTGCATCATTCAACTATTCAGCGTACTTTGCACAAGGAGATGCTGTATGGGAGAGTAATGCAGAAGAAACCTTTTCTGCGCACATGCCACAAACAGATTCGCTTGAGGTATGCTCAAGCACATTTGGACAAGCCACCTTCATTTTGGAATAAGGTGCTGTGGACTGATAAAACTAAAATTGAGTTATTTGGGCATAACAAGAGGCGGTATGCATGGCAGAAACAGAGCACAGCATTTCAAAACAAACACTTGCCACTCACAGTAAAATGTGGTGGTAGTTCCATCATGCTTGACTAACTTTTTTTCCATCATGCTTGACTAACTAGTAACTTTTGCTCACTTTCTGTAAATCCTATAAAGTTTATTTCACTTCTCAAATATCATTGTGTCCCCTGACATATTATATATTTAAATGAAATTGCTGATCCAAACAACCAATGATTTATGAAGGAAAATCATGAAAATTATCAAGGGTGTCCAAACATTTGCATACCACTGTATTTAACATTAAGATCTTTATGTTCTACTAAACTCATAATAATAAGGTAATATAAGTTCACATTTTAGCATACTATTTTTATACTATTATGACTTTTGTGCTCTAAATTTTAATTCCTTTGTATTACTACAGATAGTAGTTACAGAGAAAAGTCAATGTTAGAAGTAGTAATGGTTATGCAGTACAGTCATAATGAATCCCTACAATTCCAGAATTTTCTTGCCATTTACACTTTCCAAAAAATATATTTAAATTATTAATACTCTATGATATTTTTCTGTCAAAGGTATACCAACATAAGATCTTGTGTGATAATATATGTGTTTCTGCAAAAACAGTTGGTGCAAAAACAAAAATATACACTCTTTCTACTCTATGAAACATTACTTAAGGATTAAAAATATGTTGATGTTCCAATCTAAATTAAATAAAGCTGTATTGTATAATTTGTCGTAGCCAATTATTATGAGGGAAATCTTGGGCCCAATCAAAACCATACTGTGAAGACTTAGAATGTCAACACTATGTAAGGGTTAATCAATGACCTCATATTCTCAAGAAGATGAGAAGATGACAAAACCCCTTTGTTTGAAGACCTATATAAACCAATGGAAACAATGTGTGCCCATATACAGACAATTTTAGATGGAAATGGAGATAGCAGCTCTTGTAATTGGTCTGGTATTGGCTGTGTGTTTGTTTCACCTCAACTCAGATGTTGCCTTTGCAGTGTGTCTAGATGGTATGAGACAAATGACGAGGCATATAGGAGCTCAAGCTGGTACGTCGACATCCTCTCTGAACTGCAAGCTGCAGGGAAGCACTCGTCTACCTGCATTTTCAAAGGATGGGGACTTTGTTATTGGTGGTGATTTTTCCCTTCACGTCTACATGAACACAGTTTACAGTGACTACACCAGCATGCCTGAGCCTGCAAAATGCAAAGGAAGGTTAGTAAATAAGAAAGTCAGTAATGGGAAGAAGAAGGTGTAAAAACATGTTGGACTGTATGAGGAGAGAAATGTTTTCATGTGTATTATGTTCTATGGAACTACATTGATTCTGTTTAGTGTTAAAAAATTTAAAAAAAGAAAAGTCATTTATTCTTGATGAAATAATTTGTTGTGTTTTAAAAAACAGAAATTATACAATATGTTAAATAACAGTTTTATAAAGGAAATGATTTAAAGGAAATGCATTTAAATGTATTATATTTTAAAGGAAATGAAAAGACTTTAATTAGTAATCCATAATTTTCCACTAATTTCTTATGCTAATCTTTTGTGCTCAATTTAACTGGTCAGGCAACATTTTGATTAACATTTGATCAACAGATACAAAAGCAAATTATCCTGTTATTGGTTCTATTTAACCTAAACTAAATCTACAGTCTATATTCTAACATTGACACAACTATTTTCAGCCTTTACACCAGTGAACTGCAATCATCACGTGCAATGGTTTTTGCCATAGAAGAGATTAACAACAGCACAGAGCTGCTGCCCGGAATCAGGCTTGGGTATCAGATCTATGACTCATGTGGATCAGTGCCTGTAGCAGTGCACATGGCATTTCAGTTTCTAAATAGCTTCGACCCTGTGTTTTCCATGGATAACAATTGCTCACATTCTGGTATGGTGATGGCTGTTGTTGGTGGCTCTGGGTCTACAACATCCATCAGTTTGTCCCAAGTCATCAGGTCCTTTAACATTCCCCAAGTAAATGTTTTCAATTTCTGTCAATTTTTGAATTTAAAATATGTATGTGCATGATATTTGATTTTGCGGTGTGTGGTGTTTTATTTCATTTGGTTTAGGTTAGCCACTTTTCAACATGCGCATGCTTGTCTGACAAGCAGCAGTACCCCAATTTTTTCAGAACATTTCCCAGTGACCAGTTCCAAGCTGAAGCAATGGCCAAGCTGGTAAAACACTTTGGCTGGACTTGGATAGGTGCTGTTCGGTCAGATTCGGATTTTGGAAATAACGGCATGGCTTCATTTCTAAAAGCAGCACAGAAAGAGGGGATCTGTGTGGAGTACTCTCTTTCTTTCCATCGAACATACTCACATAGCAGAATTCAGAGAGTAGCAGATTTTATCCGCAGGTGTCCTCATCGGAGATATTATTTCCGCAAATATTAGATTTACTGTCTTCAAAATTACATTTTTTCATGCAGTTACACTTTAAAATGCTTCTAATGCACAATATTGTCTGTCAAGGTCTACAGCCATGGTTGTTGTGGCACTTCTATCTTTAGGGGACATGAGGGCACTGTTGGAGGAGCTATCATATGAGCCTTCCCCGTCTCTCCAGTGGATTGGCAGTTTCTGGGTAACTAACCCAGAATTAATGAGGTTCCGTTTCTGTGCTGGGGCCATTGGATTTGGGATTCCAAAGTCTATAATCCCAGGCCTCAGAGACTTCCTGCTTAATCTGTCCCCCTCACAAGTGGCGTCTTCTCAAATACTTACTGAGTTCTGGGAGGATGCATTTAACTGCACACTGACCAAAAGTAAGACATTTTTCTTGGTTTAAATTATCTTGTCAACTGCTGATGTTACAAAGTCTGATGTTGCTTCATGGGCTGACCTATTTTCATTGAACAGCTATGAATGGTGACAAAGTGTGAGGTGAGAATACAGGTGAAACTCCAAAAATTGTAATATTGTGCAAAATTCATTTATTTCAGTAATTCATCTTAAAAGGTGAAAGCAATATATGATATTAATATAGTAACATAATATATTCCTGCAGCAGGGCCTCAAGGGTGGTCCAAACTTCTTATCGCTCGTCTCCTTGCAAGAAAATTTAAATCCTTAAAGTGTGGCCAAGCACAGTAGCTATCTTGAGCAACAGATACTTGAGGGTAGCTACACGTTGTGAAGGTAGTCTTAAATATCACCAAGTAGTTTGAGTCATCATCGGAGACCTCCATTATGTGTGATGCAGGTGGCATCACACCATGAACATGAGACATGAGACATATGTCTCACTTGCAAGAATCTCAGTCACAAACCTGGAGCAGTAAAAGTAATTATTTTATTTTAACCCTGTTTTGAAGAAACAGTAACAAAAACTTAAAAAAAATAGTTTGATTTACTTGCATGGTTCAAGGACAGTCGCCACCTTTTGGAGTTTTACCAGCAGTAGTAATGTAAAGAAGTAGTAATGGTTATGCAGTACACATTATTCTTTGTAGCTCTGATGTGTGCATCACTGTAATCGATATACCAGGAAATTGTGCATTGACAAAAGTTAGCTTTTTGCCTGGAATGCAAAGTGCAATTAAATGTGTAATTTTTTTAGTACGTTGTTTTTTTTTTCAAATTAATTAATCGCAATTAACGCGTTAAATTCCCACTCCTAGTTTATATATAACCAATTCAAAGTACTTACAAAACAACCAGGTGTTCTACATTAAATAAGATAACACACAAATCATTTTTGCTACGCCAAAAAAATATTTTTGTTCACTCTAACATAAAGGAGAACATCACAAGCCTGATACCTGCAGGCCTGAAAGCAGGAGGTCTATCACTCCTCGTGTTTCAACCTGGAGGCAGCGTTTACATTGCAATCTGCCCTTGGTGGCATTTTGGCAGCAACTGCAACATTTAGCAGTTGCCTCATTGTTCTGACAAAACGATCGACTGTACGAAACACTAACGACACACTCCAAACACACTAATCTCTTGCATCTCAAAACTCCCTCTCTTTCTCTTTTGCTCTCTCGCTGCCGTCACTCCTAAAATTTCTCCCTCTTTCTAAGCAACCAATGCCATGTTGCCATATCATCTTTTGATTGGTCGACATGACACATTTTTCCACCAATAGGAAAAAGGTGTTTTTTCTTTACTTTCGTTTTTTGATCACAAGAAGAGAAGAGACTGCTTTCGAGTCCTTTCCTTAGAAAACACTGCAGTAAACATAACACAACTCTGTTTTTTCAGACGCAATCAACGCAATTTAAAAACTGGTACATACTTTGAAGTTCACACTGTTAAAACAAGAAATGGGGACTAAGGGTTGTCCAGGGTTGACATAACATCTTGTTGCTGTGTCATCTTAAATTGGTAGTAGTTTGAGTCAACATCAGAGACCTCCATGATGATATAGAGGTTTTTGAATAAAGTAGTCATGGTAAACTACTTTATTCTTCCTCAGCCAATCAGCAGCACTTGTGTGACTGTGCGCTCCCCCAGCTCCCGGTAAGATGAAGACAGTTTCAATCGTCTGTGTGCTGAAAAATAGTAACGCATTCACACCACATTTCCTTGTTAATAACGGTAATGTGATTGCACGATAGAAAATGCACTTAGCCAGGCTATTCTAATTATTCGTGGTAGGATTATTTTCCATTTTTTATTTTATTTTTTTATAAAATAAATATGTTTCATGGTACCAGCATGATTTGCAACATTTATAAAGAGAACACATCTGAGATCTAGTTTAATGTTGACATCTGCTCTGTCTTTTTGTGATTTTAGATGCCACTGCAAAGAAGAAAGTATGTGATGGAAATGAAGACATACAGAATCTGCAAAACCAGTACACTGACACATCACAGCTCAGAGTTACTAACATGGCGTACATGGCCGTGTATGCAGTAGCACATGCCATCCATAATGCAGTGTGCCAGGAAATTAATGGCACTGTAGAGTGTGACAAGTTAACCAAGTTAGAGTCCAAACAGGTCAGAAGAAATAAATATGTTGATGTCAGTGTCTTTCATCAACTGCAATATGAATTGATATGCAATATTAATATTTGGGTTTTTTTTGCTTTCCCCTCCCATTATCCCTAATTTTATCAGATTTTAATTGAGCTGAAGAAAGTAAATTTTTCCCAAAATGGCTATGATGTGTCATTTGATGCTAATGGGGATCCTGTGGCTATTTATGAACTGGTTAACTGGCAGAAAAGTGAAAACGGCATGACTGAGATAGTGGCTGTAGGGCTGTATGATGCATCACGGCACGTGGGCCAGGAATTCCAGATCGACAAAAACATTACCTGGATGGAGGGTAGCATGAAAGTAAGCAGTCAGAATTTGACAAACTTTAGTAATAATAATAATGGATTGCATTTATATAGCGCTTTTACAATTCTACTATTCATTCACTCTCACATTCACACACTGGTGGAGGCAAGCTACAGTTGTAGCCACAGCTGCCCTGGGGCAGACTGACAGAAGCGACGCTGCCATATCGCGCCATCGGCCACTCTGGCCATCACCAGTAGGCGGTAGGTGAAGTGTCTTGCCCAAGAACACAACGACCGAGACTGTCCGAGCCGGGGCTCAAACCGACAACCTTCTGATTACAAGACGAACTGCCAACTCTTGAGCCACAATCGCCCGATCGTTTAGTAAACAACAACACACAGCTGCATAGTAAATATTTACGTTTATTCTGCAACCTTTATGTCTTTCACAGGTGCCAGTGTCAGTGTGCACGGACAGTTGTCCTCCAGGAACTCGTAAAGTGTTACAGAAAGGAAAACCCATTTGCTGCTATGACTGTATAGCATGTCCTGAGGGAGAGATTAGTAATAGCACAGGTAAAGAGAAAGGATTGCCATGCATTTAAAATGTTTCATTGTGTATATATGAAAATCAAGAAAAAATTGTATTTATTTGTTTTTTATCCAGATTCTGCTGATTGTTTACCTTGTCAAAAGGAATTCTGGCCAAACGCAAAGAGAGACACTTGCATCCCTAAGCCTGTGGAGTATCTTTCCTTTCAGGACCTCTTAGGAATTATCCTGGCTACATTTTCAGTTCTTGGTGCTTGTCTGGCCATCATAACTGGGGCTGTATTCTTTTATCACAGGACATCTCCAATTGTCAGGGCCAACAACTCTGAGCTGAGCTTCCTGCTGCTCATCTCACTGACTCTGTGTTTCTTATGTTCATTAACTTTCATTGGAGCACCATCTGATTGGTCCTGCATGCTGCGTCACACTGCGTTTGGCATAACCTTTGTACTCTGTATCTCCTGTGTACTTGGGAAAACTATAGTGGTTTTAATGGCTTTTAAAGCAACACTTCCAGGTAGTAATGTGATGAAATGGTTTGGTCCTCCACAGCAAAGAATGACTGTTGTGTTTTTCACCTTCATTCAAGTTTTAATATGTACTATTTGGTTGGTACTTAGCCCTCCCTTTCCAATAAAAAATCTAACCGCATACAAGGAGAAAATCGTATTGGAATGTGCATTAGGCTCTGCTGCTGGCTTCTGGGCTGTGCTTGGATACTTAGGCATACTGGCTGCCTTTTGCTTTGTTTTAGCTGTTTTAGCCCGCAAATTACCTGATAACTTCAATGAAGCCAAATTCATCACCTTCAGCATGCTAATATTCTGTGCAGTGTGGATCACCTTTATCCCAGCATATGTCAGCTCTCCTGGGAAATTCACTGTAGTTGTGGAGATTTTTGCCATTCTGGCCTCCAGCTTTGGACTAATAATGTGTATATTTGCTCCAAAGTGTTTTATCATTTTGTTTAAGCCTGAGAAGAACACCAAGAAAAATTTGATGAACAAAAACCAGTCATAGTATATCCTTGGTTCAAAAATGGTTACTATTGCAAGCAGATATTTTACATAATAGTACATAATAAAATTCTTTAGTTTTAGTTGTTATTTAAATTAAATAATTGCATGAAATGAAAGTCTTAAATGTTACAACACAAAATTATTATTAAATTAGCAAAATTAGCATCTGCAATAAAGATTTTTTTATGCATTGTATACATTCTACCACTGGCAAAGTTGCCTCCATTTTTATAGCTTTTATTAATTTTTTGTAATAATTTATTTGTAATAATTTATTCTGTTTTGAGAGTGTTTTTTATGTATCTGTATTATATTATACATATACATTAAAAGTGAATCTCTGTCCAAAAAGTGCACTCAGTTTACTTTTTACTCACTATGAGCATCATTCATTATTCTCCCACAGTAATTAAGGTTAGGATATGTATTTTTTCTAATCCATTCTTCTTTTGCAGCATTTAAATAACCTTGATCAGATTTGATGGTTTTGTTACAGACTTTTCAAAAAAGTGTTTTGCATTTCTTTCACAAATGTGGGGATTAAATTGTGTTAAAATGTACAAAACAGCGATGTCATGTTTTGTGACGAGAACCCAGGCACAGAGAGACTTGATGAATTTAAGAATCTTATGATTTAATAAAGAAATTTGCAGACTTGCACAGAGATGGTAAAATTATGATGACTGATAACAGAGACGAAGACAACAGACGATGAGGACAGGGAGGAACAGGGGTTTAAATGCACCAAAGTGACAGTCAGAGAGAACTCGGGACAACATTTAAGGATGCAGGGACTGACAGAGACAGGTTTATCTTGCCTGGCTGGGCAGCTCTCTGGGTGCTCAGCACCCCCAAAGCTCTGATCCTAGAATTGCCCCTGCATAGCGCACAGTCTAAGCTTTATGCTCCATAGTCTGGCCTCTTAGCCGTCACAGTTCATAGCCGTCACAGTTCATAGCATACACTATTTCCTGCTCTGTAATTAAACTAAGCACTGTAAATAAAGCACTGTATTCACGCCAGCTTTGCCTCCCTCTGTGTCTGCACTCATCGCCTGGCCCTCTTGGCTGTAACACTTTCTCACCTGTCTTTCTGTCTCCTTTCACTTTTTAAAGGTTGCTATGTTAGAAAAAATATTTTGCCCTGCCATGCTGTTTATTTATGTGGTAAATAAATAGTTTATGAAAATATCACTAAATCTGTCATTTATTATTTTGATATTCAGTAATGATCATGTCTCACCTCTAGTCTTCTCTGAATTAAAATCAGGTTTCCACCATGTGTTGTAGATGGTTCAGGAGGTTAACAAAACCAAGCAGTCTTTGGGTTTTGGCTAAGTACTGTTAAGAATACCAGAATAGGGAGGATTGTGTAGGTTTAAGTTTATTAGATTGATACATATATATCAACAAGACACTTTCAGGATTAATGCTTATGGAACAACAACATTGTTGTTTTGGTTTTCACTACCAGGCACAGGAGAATAATAATATATCAGACCAAATGATAAATATTATTAGTTTCTATGTTTTCTAATGAAAAGTGTGTGACTATTTCTCTTTTATTTTGTTATCTCTAGGAAAGTAGCTTAACAAACTTCAATTTAAAGCAGTGGTTCAATTTTAGAAAACAAAAATTTGTGGAAGCAATGTTATCTTCTCTCCTGTTGCATTTTGCTGTGATTGGGTGATCTTATGATGACTGATACAAAATTATTAAATGACACAAGCATCAGAGATATTAAAGCACTTAATTGCTGTTTCATAGACCATGCTAAAGGACCACTGGTTTCATCACAGTTTTTTATGAGTTTACCGTGAATGATGCAATCAACTTTTATGGGTAATTTTCTTTGGGTGTTTTTACATGTCTTCTTTAATACTGTTTGTATTGTGTTCTTTGATATTAACACTATAGGTAACAGACTAAGTCACTAAGTGTGGAGCGAGGTGTTGTGGGAAAAGAAGAAGCTGCGATGACAGAGCCAATGCATGGTTTAAAGATAAGGGGAACGAGAAGTGTCGATTCTAGTTTATCTCAGTGTGTAAAACTGGGAGGCAGTGAGCGCCCAGCCTTGCAATCTGATGGGGATGTTGTGATTGGAGGGTTTTTCCCTGTACATTATGTTGTCACTGAGCCACAGCACAGCTACAACAGCAAACCTCAAATTGCATCATGCAGCAGGTGTGTGTTGGATAGTGCTGTTTATTTCTTCCCCAGAATATTGAAACATCAAAAGGCCCTGATGGTAAAAAACTACATTTCCGCGAAAATGACGTCACTTCCGGTTTCGGGCAGGTAATGGCGGACAGGCGAAAGTTCGCGCTGATGTCTATTCCAACGTAGGAAATGTTACGTACAGCTGATCGGATCGGTAAAGCGTGTTTCTGGAATATTATGTATTTGATGCTGCAAGCGCTTTTTATGCAGCTTTTGCAAAGCTATATGTGGAAGGAAACTGTGACCTAGGACAAGCTGATGGCATAAGATGTAAGTACAACTCCTCCGGTTTCATATGCAAAAAAAATTATTGCGCTACCTTACGTGGTTGCAGTGCTACCGGGATTTAAAGGTAGTTAAGCAAAACAGAGCGTGCCCGCTCCCACTGGTTTTAAAGGGTTAAGTACTGTGCCAAGTGATCTCTTTCAAGTTAGAGGTCTCGTAAAGCTTGTCACATTTTTAGGCTGGTTCTGGGTGGGCACAATAGGAACTACGGTGAGATAAAAACTTTGTCAAGAAGCCCTCAGCCTTATTGAAAAACTTAAACGACGAGTTAAAGGATGAATTAACGATGCGTGAGATGCCCTCTTCCCTAGGTGCCTTGATGTCTTTCTGTATTCAGGTGGATGACAGGCTACGAACCCTCACTCCATTATGGGCCGAGCTGCAGTGGGAGCACTGCCAAGCCAAGACATTTCTGGTAGCGCGAAGGAAGTGATGAAGGCGAGAAACCTATGCAGACAGGATGCTTACACATCACACCTGCAGAGCAACATTACTGCCTGATGTCCGGTGACTGCCTCTATTGTGGCCGAAAAGGGGATATTGTCACTACTTGTACTTTGCAACTAAAAGGGGGCCCCCAACAGTAATGGTAGGAGTACTGGTGGTCGACCTGTCAAGTAAGAATTCTCCTCCACATCTAATGCTGACCGCTAAATTGATTATTTGGACCGAAACCCATTCTCTGGCGGTTCTAATCGATTTGGGTGCTGAACAAAGCTTTATGGACACCAAGTTAGCTCATCAGCTCAACATATCCACAGAAGCCTTGCCTCATGCTCTCTGTGTCTGAGGTTTATCCTGCCAGCGTCTCCCTGACATCACGCATGCTACCGAACTCGTCTGTTTGAAATCTTCCACGCCACCTAAATCTGCCAATAAACCATCTTTGCCTTCCGAAACACCTGATTTGTCTTCTGTGCCACCTATTTATCACGATTTAGCAGAAGTGTTTCAGAAATATACAGCATTATCTTTACCCCCGGATTGGCCTTACGACTGCGCCATCGACCCATTTCCTGGAGCTCAGTTGCCCACTGACTGAATCGCATCCGGAATCAAGCAATAGAAACATATATTACAGATTTGCTTGCAGCAGGCATCATTCAGAGCTCGTCATCTCCAGTAGGCACAGGTTTCTTCTTTTTCGAGAAGAAGGACAAATCCTTGAGAGCATGCATAGACTATCGCGGATTAAACATCATAACAGTAATAAAACAAGTATCCATTACCTCTGCTCTCCTCTGCTTTTAAGCTCCTCCAGGGAGCCACTATTTTCAGCAAGCTTGACCTGTTGAACGCCTATCACTTGGTAAGGATCCGTGGAGATGATGAGTGGAAGACGGCGTTCAATATGTACCTTGGACACTTTGAGTACCTGGTGATACCGTTCGGCCTAACCAATGCACCGACCATGTTCCAGGCCCTGGTGAACGACGTGCTAAGGGATTACATTCAAATTCTCCTACCTTGATGGTATCTTAATCTTCTCTAAGTCAGTTTCAGAGCATGAGAACCATGTCAGACAGGTCCTTGAGCATCTCCTGGAAAACAGACTCTTTGTGAAAGGTGAAAAGTTCAGTTTCATGTTAATACAGTCTCCTTACATTGTATACTACCTTGAAGCGACTGTTGTTGTGATTTGGACCTATATAAATAAAATTGAATTGAACTGAATTGAACTGAGTAAAACCTCTCCCGAGGCCCAATCAACCTTCTCTTACATTAAGGAGCAGTTTGTCGCTGCACCAGTCCCAACGTGACCTCAGCCTGCAATTTGTGGTGGAGGTGGATGCCTCTGACTCTGCGGTGGGGGCTGTACTCTTGCAACAAAGGGATGGTAAGCTTCATCTATGTGCTTTTTTCTCTCACCGTCTAACCCCACCACAGAGAAACCTAGATGTCGGGGACCAGGAATCAAGCTGGCATTGGAGGAGTGGAGGCACTGGTTGGAGGGCACAGCTCAACCATTCATTGTTTGGACTTATCACAAGAACCTGGCATACCTGCAGTCAGCAAATCATTTAAATGCTTGTCAAGCCAGGTGTGCTCTGTTTTCACTCGTTTCCATTTTTCCATCACCTGGGTCCCGTAATGTCAAACAGGACGCCTTGTCACGCCAGTTTGCAGTCACCGAAGGCAATGCTGACTCAGCACCAGTTCTTCCAGCTTCTTTCGCTATTGGGTCACTTGGAAGATTGAGTCCACCAGGCCCAGCGGACCGACCCAGATCCTGGGAATGGGCACACAGGTCGGCTCTTTGTGCCTGCTTCCATTTGCGCTCACGTACTGCATTGGGGACACACGGCCTGATTTACCTGTCATCCTGGGGTGCACCACACCATTGCCTTCCTGCAGCAGTACTTCTGGTGGCCAACGCTGTCTCGAAACGTACGTGAATATGTCCTGGCCTGCTCTGTTTGCGTCCAGAACAAGTCCTCCAGCTGACCGCTGGGTTGTTGCAGCCTCTGTCCACGCCGTCCCAGCCCTGGTCACACATAGCTCGGGACTTATCACCGGATTATCCACCTCTGGAGGTAACAACTACATGCTCACCATTGTCAATTGGTTCTCCAAGACAGCTTCCTTCGTGGCCTCCCTAAACTTCACACTTCCCTAAACTGGCCCTGGAAACCAGGCAATTGCTCACAGCTCACGTGGCATTCGGGAGGACATGATATCAGACCATGGATCACAGTGTGTCTAGCCTTCAGACAGGATCTGAAGAGAAGTTCCTCGCTGGGCGCTTAGGTCAGTCTCTCATCTGGATTTCATCCCCAGAGTAACAGGCAGACCAAGCACACCAACCAGGAGTTGGAGGCTGCTGCGCTGCATCGCCTCCTAAAACCAAACGATCTGAAGTGAGCTGCTGCCATGGATCAAATACGCCGACAACAGCCTCACGTCCTCAGCTACCGGTCTGCCACGTTTGAGGCCTCATTAGATTTTCAGCCCCCGTTGTTCCCGGCTATCCAAGATGAGGACACTGTCCCATCTGTCCAGGTCCATCTGCGCAGGTGCCGTCAGGTATGGAGAACCACCAAATCTTGTTTCAGTCAAGCTTAAACTTCCACATAACATGAGAATACACAGTGTTTTCCATGTGTCACAAATAAAACGTATACTCTCCAGTCCCTTGTGCCCTCCTGCCAGGCCCCCTTCACCCGCCTGGGTTGTGGATGGGCTGACTGCCTACTCTATCGCTCGCATAATGGACTCTCGGTGTCGGGGGCGCGGATGAGGGCTCCAGTCCGGAAGAAGTTCCTGGGTTTCTCGGTCCATCTTGGACAAGACTATGTTGCAGGAGTTTCATAAACTGTTAACTTTTATTCTAGGAGCTGGTGTGCTCTTGAGTCCATTTGGTCCTGTGCCATTTAGTGCTAAGCTTTCATTTCAGAGTGCAATAAGAAATTAACTGCAAAATTTTCAAAACAATTTGGAAAAATTGGGGTGTTCTAAAACGTTTGACTGGTAGTGTGCGTTTACCTAAATCTTATGTCACTGAATATTGCCTGTGAATAAACCTTATGAATCTAGACAGGAGTTCAATTTCTGAGTGCCCAGTTCCAAGATAATGCATTAGCCAAGCTGGTAAAATACTTTAGCTGTCACAGTACTGGGTCTGTGACCCAGTATTTGTGTGTGGCGGAGGTGTGGTCCCGGGCCCAGCTGCAGGGGAGCCGTGGTGCAGTGAACTGGTCCAGCACTCTTCGTGTCCTATGGAGGCTCAGAAGAGACGGTCCAACGCTGCCTCGTTTCCAATGGAGGTTCAGAAGAGCCGGTCTAGAACTCCCTCATTTTAGGTGGAGGCTCAGGAGAGCCGGTCCAACCCCCCGCAGCTTCCATGCCACTGTCTGTGTCTGCTGGAGGCTCAGGAGAACTACTTCAACACTTTCTCATCTCCACTGGGGGCTCTGGAGAGTCCGCCCAGCCTTCGCCCGTCTCTGCTGGGGGCTCTGGAGAGTCTGTCCAGCCTTTGCCAGTCTCCACTGGGGGCTCTGCAAAGTCCAGCCAGCCATCAGATCAACCACCTATGGCTGCCACGCCACCCGCAGCTCAACCACCTGTGGCTGACACCTGTGGCTGACACGTTGCCCATAGCTTGACCACTTACGGCTGCTGCACCGCCTGCTGCTTGACTGCCTGCAGCTGCCAAGTTCCGTCTCTAACAGAGGTCAGCAGGTCGTCTGGTCCAGCTCCGTCTCTGCCAGAGATCAGCATGCCAACATGTCCATGTGGTGTTCGGCCTACACGTCAATGTCCATCAATCAAGCCACACCGATGCCAACCACCCCCCAAGCCACACCAACGACGGGCGCCATCCAAGTCACCTAAAGCTCTTCGTTTCGGTCATCTCCTTTCTCTGCTTCTGAAAAGTCCCTCCTTCACCATCGTCGCCCTTCAGATCTGTTGGCCAAGGATCTTTCCCGAAAAGGTGGCCTCCTGGGTGGCTGTAGCTCAGGAGGTAGAGCAGGTCACCTACTGATCGAAGGTTGGTGGTTTGATCTCCTCCAGTCTGTATGTCAAGTATCCTTGGGCAAGATACTAACCCCAAGTTGCTCTCCGATACATCCATCGGACTATGAATGTGTGTGAATGTAGTTAGAAAGCACTATGTATAGAGAAAGTGCTTGTGAGAATGGGTGTGATTGGATGAATGTGGCATGTTGCATACAGCGATTTGAGTACTCCGGAAGAGTAGAAAAGCGCTATATAAGAATCAGTCCATTTACCATTTACCATCTAAACGGTGTTGTCGCTGCCGCTTTCCATGGAGTCGGCCTCCGGACCTGCTCCGCCTGTGTAGCCACCACATGTCATGCGGTTGGCCTCGTCAACATGAGGTGCTTTGTCTCAGGTGCCGCCGCTGGCTCCGCAGTTGGCCTCCAGAACTGCTCTGTTGCTGGTTCCGCGGTCGGCCTCCTGAACTGATTTGCTTTGGACTGTTTTTTTGGAGTCCTCTGTCCTGGACCGCCCGCCACCTGCCCGGGTTGTGTTGGACATTGTTTTGTTTGTTATTCGTAGGGGTGTCTGGAAGGGTATCTGTCATGACCAAGTTTTTGTGTTTAGGTTCTTCTATTCTTTGATTCAGTTTTATTCATGTTCTCCTTATTGGTCTTGATGTGTTATATGCTTTGTCAATATAAAATTGTACTTAGTAGTCAGTATAATCTTTTAGTGATATAAGTTTGCATATTATAGAATACTGCATGATGACCCTTTTATTACTGTTGTTGGAATCAAGACTTGCTTCATAAATTCTTTCTCACAGTGATAATAGCTGAGCAAGCTGTTATCATTTCACTCCTGCCAGGAAGAGGGGAGCTGGATGCTCTTATCTTCAAGAAGAGGGGCCACGTCCTTCAGAATAACACACACACACACACACACATGAACCACTTTTATCTTCACTCCCTACATACTAACATTCCTCTGTTAATGAATAGACGTATTCACTGTTGTATTACTTTTGTATATAAATAAAGGCAAGTGCAGGAACAGAGTGCACATTCACAGGGCCCCCACTCTGGTGTGAGCGTTCTGTGATCATGCCCTTGCAAGTAAAAACTGCAGCATCTGTGTGTTTCTACCTTTGGATTCTTAGCTGAAGAAGTGTCTTTTGAATAAATCTCTTGACATGCTTAGTTTCTAGTCTTTAGTTTTCTGTCACTGTCTTCCTTGTGTACCACATTTAGCTACTGTTGCCTCTGTGTTTCATGTTCCCTCTATTCCCCTAGACCAGTGGTGGGGAACGCAAGGCCTCAAGAGCTGGTGTCCTACAGGTTTTAGATATAACCCTGGGTCAGCACACCTAAATCAAATTATTAGTTCATTACCAGGCCTCTGCAGAACTTAAAGAATACTCTATGGGTTGGGATTATATAGGGCATACAGAGTTTTCGGGTTGGACCTGCATAGGGCACACTAGACAGAGGCTGGGGCAGCACAGGATATTCAGGACACAGGGCACACTGGACACCCAAATGCAGACTAAGAGACAGTCAGAATTCTTGCTCTGTTTTCATTCTGTCATGAAATCATAAACCTGGACACATGGCATGACGTAGTAACAAAGAAGACAAACAAACATGGAATGAATGAAAATGCACAGACTAAATACACACAGGAGGTGATGAGGGGGGGTGGAAACAAATGGGGAAACGACTGACACAAATGAACATGACGCCACTGGAAGCAAAACTAAAAACACTGAACATTGAGCACAAGACCTTCAAAATAAAACAGGAAACATGGAGAGAAATAACCTGGGACACGCAAGCTGGACAGGAGAGACAGGGAGCAGGGGAACATGGGAACATTGATAAACATGATAGGCAGGAGAAATGGAATGAACATGAGGTGAACATGGGAACGGAAAAGGGACATATACATATAAACACAGAGGGGGACATAGGGCAGAGACACAAGGGAACCTAAATGGACAAGGAGACTACACATGACAAACAGAGGAGAGTGAATGAAACACAAGAAGGGAAACATGTAAACAAGATGAGAAGACAGGAGACAGAGACATTAGTGAAACAAATAAAATGGATGTGAGCTTAAGATAACGAAATGAGACTTGAACATGAACAATAAACATGAAAATATAAGAAAACTCAAAGCACTTGGTCAAACGACAAAGGACCATGAAAAGCACTAACAGAACTGTAAAAACCTATCATCAAACTCCGTACATACAGATGGATTTTTCATTGTGACTGGTGACTTTAATCTTGCAAATGTTGAGACAATACCACCCAAATAGTACCAACATGTGGACTTTGCGACAAGAGGAGAGAACTGCTTGGATAAAGTGTACACCAAAATGTGTGATGTCTACAAAGCAGCTGTGCACCCTCACATCATTTCTTTAGACAAGACTACAGTGTTGATCTGGCCTTCATACACATCACTGCTGAAATGCACCAGACCTGCCAGAAGAACCCTCAGACTCTGGCTGAGTGGAGTAGTCTCAGCACTGCAGGATTGTTTTGAGTACACAGACTTACACATGTTTAAAGATGCAGCTACTCATGATGGCTGTGTGAATTTGGATGAGTACACTGAATCTGTGTCCTTCATCGGAAAGCACACAGAAGATGTCACCATCTTCAAGCACATTACCACAAGAAGTAAAAAAAGCCCTGTTTTTTCATCAAGACATTAGTGAGAGAGATGTATAGGGAAGAGACAAGAATGGTGTGTTTCGGTCAAGGAATAAAGCTAATCTTAGAACAACCAGGGCCAAACTCTTCCGTGCCATCCAACTTCAAAACATATATATGCAAAAAATGATCCAGAGTCACTTTAGCAATACAAAAAACTCTCAGTTTATGGCAGGGCATTCAAGGCATCACCCAGTACAAGTCTTCATCAAGCATCACGCAAGTCATCACTTTTTAACACACTGTCGGCCCCTCCCCACTCAACCTACATTTATTTGGACAGTGAACTGAGTCTGCTGCACACCTACACTTTACTCAGCACTGTTTTATGATTGACATGCTACTTCATAGACTTTTTTTCTTCATCCATCCAGAATACTGCAGGGAAACAGACTAGGTGCAAACAAAGCAGACTTTCACTTGACAGGTTCAGACTTCACAAGGAACTATTCCAAAGTGAAGCTTTAAATAAATACAGGAAGTAATTAGGTAGAGTAGTAGTAGTATTAAAACACTCAATTCAATGGAAGAGGTGATCATCACTTTTATATGTTCAAGTGCATGTGTGGAGAATATAATAAGGCTGTAGTGTTTTCAACGAGGATGTTGGTGACACCGAGTTAAACCACAAATGAAGACCCTGGAGTTTAGTTGCAGCTTGTTTAATTGTCTCCATGAACATGTGGTGAAAACTGAAATGACAGAAAATAAACTCCATCTCAACAGGCAGAAGCATGTTTACATCAATAAAGTGCATTACTCTCACTAAAACATTCATGTTAGCAAAATATACATTAATATCCAAAGCTATCTGCATGAACTGTCATATAAAGTAACTTACGGCGTTCCAGCCTGATAATTCGGAGTAGATGGCATTTGATTACATCTCCATACTGCCTTTAGCATGAGGAGCCTGTTTCTCAGCAAAACCGAGTGCTTGACCAAAACCGGAAGTGCTTGACCGGAACCGGAAGTGCCCCGCCAGAACAGGAAATACATTTTAGCGATATTTTCCTTTTAACTAAAACTTAAGTAAAGCATGAATTACTCATTTTAACAACACATATTAATTTTTTAATGGCAAATCTTTTTAGAATTATTTATTTCAAACTTATGAACCTATTTATTCAGAGAAATGCCTTAAGGGCAACACACTCCCCGCCTGGCCTCGGGAGGCCACTCTGCTAAACAAACATTATGCATTCAGTCCTTTGGCATGAGGAGGATAACTTCTGTAACTGGTCGCATAAATGTCTTTATGCATCCTTGATCGCATGTCTTTACCTCAATTTTCCTTACTCGATCGTCCTTGCTTGGGAATGTGGCAGTGACCCTGGCCATGGGCCAGCTGTTTCGTGCAACCTGCTTGTCCTTGAGCAGAACCAGGTCACCAACTTGGAGGTTTCTGCGCGACCCGGTCCATTTCTGCCTTTGCTGCAATGTGGGTAGATACTCTCGCCTCCAGCGTGTCCAGAACTGGTTGGAAAGGGCTTGGACCCGTCTCCATTGTTTGTTGTAGAGGTCTTTATCCGAAAAGTCTCCAGGTGGGGATAGGAGACAAGATTTCTGCGTAAGGAGCATTGAAGGGGATAGGACGAAAGGGTTCTCTGGATCAGAAGACACTGGGACGAGCGGCCTTGCATTTATTATGGCTGTAACCTCAGCCATGAGTGTGCATAACACGTCGTGAGTCAGTTGAATCTTATTTTGTAGTAGCATGGAGTCCAGGATTCTGCGGGCGACTCCGATCATGCGCTCCCAAGAGCCTCCCATGTGGGATGCATGTGGTGGATTAAACTCCCAACTGCAGCCTTGGATAGTTAGGTACTGTTGGAGTGATTTATCCATTCCAAGTTCCTTTGAAGTGCTAATAAAGTTGGTGCCACGGTCAGATAGCAGCTGTTTGGCGGGGCCTCTCAGAGCGAAGAAGCGGCGGAGGGCGTTTATGCAGCTGGATGTGTCCAGAGATTCGATTACCTCAATATGCACAGCTCTCGAACTCATGCAGGTAAACATGATGGCCCACCGCTTACTTTCAGCTGCTCCGCCCCTGGTACGCCTGGTTGTTATGGACCATGGTCCGAAGACATCAAGGCCAACGTAGGTGAAAGGAGGACAAGTTTTTAGGCGTTCAGGTGGTAGGTCCGCCATGAGTTGTTGTTCTTGTTTTCCACGTAGTTTGCGGCAGGTTAAACATTTGTGGATTACTGAATTGACTAGTTTTTTGCCGCCTAAAACCCACAGCCCAGCAGCTCTGATTGCTCCTTCCGTCAGATGGCGACCTTGGTGCCTTGTTAGCTCGTGGTAATGGCGAGTGAGCAGAAGGGAGATGTGACTGTTTTTTGGAAGAATTACTGGGCTCTTTTCAACACTCTCAATTTCTGCGTGTTTGAGTCGGCCTCCAACAGAAATGAGACTGTCCTGTAACATTGGGCTGAGCTTCTTGAGGGGGCTCTGTTGTGAGATTGACTTGCCAGCATCAAGGGCAGAAAGTTCCTTCTCAAAGTATGCCTTCTGTGTCTCTTTGAAGATGACAGTTTTTGCTTGAGCAATCTCCTCTGGAGTTTGGGGCAAATGACATTTGTGCCAGCCTTTACATTTTTTGTTTGGATTAGTCCCATTGAAGGACTTTGCAATGTGGATAAGATTTGCTATGGCTCTGACTAAAGACTGAAAAGTAGAAAAGTGCTCAAAACGCTTACAGATGAGTACTTGGAGGTGAGTGACGTAAATTTTTACTTCTGGTCTAATTTCTGAGTCCTTATCTGGTTCAATCAGGTCAAACGTTCCACTCAGTTGTGTTGTCTCTGTGGCAGGACGGTGGATGAAGGGTGGTCCGGTGAACCAGGTGGACTTTTTTAGTTGGAATGCCGACAGTGACCTAGACGCATGGTCTGCTGGATTTTCCTCTGTGCGCACATAATGCCACTGTTCTGGCTTTGATGACTGGCGAATGCGCTGTACTCTGTTGTGAACGTATGTGTAAAACCTTTTTGACTCATTACAGATGTAGCCAAGCACTACCTTACTGTCCGTATAGAAGTGCACTGCATCAAAGTCTAAGTCCAACTCATCTTGAATGAGGTCGGCCATTTCTGCTGCCAAGACGGCTGCACATAGTTCAAGTCTTGGTATTGTAGGTTCTGACAGGGGGGCTAGTTTTGCTTTGCCCATTATGAACCCAACCTCGACCTGCCCATCTGTTTGAATTGCCTTTAAGTAGGCTACAGCTCCTATGGCCTTAGTAGATGCATCTGAGAATAAACACAGTTCCTTTCGCTTTGCTCGACTTAGTGAGGTGGATGTGTAGGTTCTGGGAACATGTAGTTCTCTTAGATCCTGAAGGGAATTTCTCCACGTTTCCCATCTGCTTTGTTTGTCCTCCGGAAGGGGTACGTCCCAATCTGAACATTCCGAAGTAAGCTCTCTGAGTAGGGCCCTTCCTTGGATTGTAACGGGTGCCAATAGGCCCAGGGGATCGAAGACGCTATTGACAGAGGACAATACGCCACGGCGAGTGAATGGCTTGCTTGAGGTGGCCACTGAGTAAGTGAACGTGTCTCTTGTTATTTCCCAAATGAGTCCAAGGCTTCGCTGGGATTGTGTCTCTTCACCACTTAAATCTAAGTTTTTAATGACAGGAGCACAATCTTCTGGGCAGAAGGCCTGCATAACTGCCTGAGAGTTGGAAACAAACTTATGCAGGCGCAGGTTAGATTCAGCAAGTGAGGCTTGTGTTCTTTGAAGCAAGTCTATAGCCTCAGCAGGAGAGGGAACAGAGATCAAGCCGTCATCTACATAAAAGTGCCTCTCCACGAACTTTACTGTATCTGCACCATAGTCTTTCGAACCTGCCCTGATGGCCTTGCGTAGTCCATAAATGGCAACAGCCGGGGATGTTGAGTTGCCAAACACGTGGACTTTCATCCGGTACTCGACAACTTCATTGTTTAGGTCGTTGTCCCTATGCCACAGAAAACGGAGGAAGTTGCGGTGGTCTTCGCGTACCATAAAACAGTGAAACATTTGCTGTATATCTGCCATGATTGCAACACTTTCTGTCCGGAAGCGGAGAAGAACTCCGACAAGTGTGTTGTTTAAATCAGGGCCAGTAAGGAGGACATTGTTAAGTGAGACACCCAAGTACTGGGCGCTAGAATCGAAGACAACCCTGATCTGATTGGGTTTTTGTGGGTGGTAGACTCCGAATGTTGGAAGATACCAACACTCTTCTCCCTTTTCCAGTGGAGGAGCCACCTCAGCGTGACCATTGGAGAGGATTTTTTCCATGAAGGCCACATAATGCTCCCGCATTTCAGGTTTCCTATTAAGGGTGCGTTTTAAGGAGGAGAACCTTGTGGCCGCCTGCTGTCTGTTGTTTGGTAATTGCTGGCGGGGTTCCTTAAATGGAAGTGGGGCGACCCAACTGTTGTCCACGTCTCTGTACATAGCGTTGTCCATCTTTTTTAGAAAGAGAGTGTCCTGTATTGAGTGAGCTGGTTTGTTGTCGTTATCTGTCCGGTTAAAAACCGTTTGACCCAGAGTTTGTTCGGGCGCTTTACCTGGCCTGTTTGTGTGTGGCATTTCTTTGAGTTGCAGAAGGCTATTGCATGGTTTGAAAACTGTAGGGCGGCCATTTTCCAGAACGACTGTCTTCAGAGTGCTGACTGTAGGCTTATGAACATTACCCAGACAGACCTCCCCAACTACAACCCACCCTAGGTCTAGGCGCTGGGCGAAGGGGGCATTATGGGGGCCGTTAATTCTCTGCCTGACCTTGTGTGCCTGTAAAATGTCTCTCCCTAGTAGCAGGAGTATTTCGGCTTTAGGGTCTAGCTCTGGGATGTACTTTGCTATGGTACGGAGGTGCGGCTGGTGTAGCACTGCGCTAGGAGTTGGGGTTTCATTCCTATTGTTAGGAATGTCCTGACACTCTATGAGCGATGGTAGAGGGATAACTACTGACCTATCCAGTGACTCAATATGGAAGCCTTCAGCTATTTTACCCCATGTTTCTACAACACCAGAGCATGTTCTAAGATTGTAGGAGAAAGGTTCACTTTTAATGTCAAACAGTTCGAAGAACTCAGGCTTGGCTAAAGAACGATTGCTCTGATCGTCTAGTATTACATATGCTTTAACAGCTCTGTCCTTGTAACCTTTAGGGTACACCCATGTGAGACATATCTTGGAACATGAACGTCCCCACTGACCTGGACCGCACACGTCTGTGCAGCTTGTTGTGACATCAACCGTGTCATGACTGTTTTCTCTCTCCCCGCCATTCTCTTGTGCCGGAGGTGGAGCCTTGTTGGTCTGTGGTGGAGGACCGGGATGCATGACTGCGTCGTGACTTGTGCTGTCACATTCAGAACACTTTACTGAAGATTTGCATTCCTTCGCAAGATGAGTGTCTGAAGAACAGCATCTGAAGCATATTCCTTTCTCTTTGAGGAAGGCCTTTCTTTCGTCCAGTGGTTTGTTCCTCAATGTTCTGCATCTTTTGAGTGGGTGTGGCTTGTTATGCAGTGGGCAGTTCCGGCTAAAGTCCTTGTTAGGGGGAGAAATATTGGTTTTGTGTACAGTAATTGGCTTGCTGGAATTTAAGTTTTTTGCAAAAGGTTTTTCTGGTTTTAAGTTTTGCTGGTGGAAACTTGGATCATTACGTTTCTTTGCTTCTTTACATATGAATTCACAGAAGTACTCAAAGGGTGGGAAACAGCCTTGGTTGTTCTCTTTATATTGAGAGCCGTGTGACATCCACCTCTCCTGAAGTCCATATGGGAGTTTGTCTACGATTGGGCTAATTCCACGAGAAGTGTCCAGATAGAGTAGACCAGGCAGATGGCCGTCTTCCTTAGCGCCTTGAATCTCTTGCAGTAAATCTCCTAGTTCACGTAGCTTGACATGATCTTTGACTGTTATTTTTGGGAAACTGTCCAACCGTTGGAAAAGTGACCTTTCGATTATTTCTGATGCTGCATAACATTCATTCAGTCTTTCCCATCCTTTGCATAGAGCTAATGTGGGGTTGTTGACATATACTGAACGTATGCGTTTCACCTGATCACTTGACTCCCTCCCTAACCACTTCGTCATGAGATCTAGCTCTTGAATGGGGGTGAGTTGGACCTCAGCTGTTGCGCTGGTAAACGAAGAGCACCATGCTCTGTAGTTCTCTGGCCTATCGTCGAACTGGTAAAGGCCTGAGATTATTAAATCCCGACGTGCCATGTATTGGGCAAAGGGCTCTGCTTGATTTAAAATGCTGGCCGTGGTGTTATAGTTATGTTGAGGTATGAATGGTGAGCCGCATGGGTTGAGAGAGGTATTTTGTTTCTCCACTTTAGGTTTTGTTTCACCTTTCAGCTGGCTGGGCTTATTTAGAGCAGCGATATTATCTTTGGTAAGCCTTGTTTCAGAGTCGATGGGTTGTGGCTCTAAATTGCCTTCTTCAGAGGGATGCCACGTCACAAATGTGTTGGGTGAACTTGCTTGGGGGCAAGAAGTGGCTGGTAATTTTTGTGGACTGGGAGATAGCTTGGTGTCCATTTGAGATCGTACATATTCATTTGTACGTTCTAATTTTACACTTTCTGATGGAGATTTTCTACTCTCAGGTTCTTCTTGTATTGCTTCAGCTTCCTCTAGCACTTCTGCTTCAGCTACAGCAGCATCAGCTTCCCTCTGTAATGTTAACACTTCTAATTCCGCATCTATTTTTGCTTTTTCCAGTTCGCTTTGAGCTTTTTCAACTTTTAACTGTGCTTCTTTTGTTGCATAGCATGCTCTCACCTTGGCAGCCTCTGCTTTAGCTCGAGCATGGGCAGCGCTTACTGCTGATCCAGATGAGCGGCTGGTCCTTAAACTGCGTGCAGACTTGTTACTGGATGCCATTTTGACCGTGATGAATCATCAGTAGGCGCCTTTTCACTGTAGTGTTTTCAACGAGGATGTTGGTGACACCGAGTTAAACCACAAATGAAGACCCTGGAGTTTAGTTGCAGCTTGTTTAATTGTCTCCATGAACATGTGGTGAAAACTGAAATGACAGAAAATAAACTCCATCTCAACAGGCAGAAGCATGTTTACATCAATAAAGTGCATTGCTCTCACTAAAACATTCATGTTAGCAAAATATACATTAATATCCAAAGCTATCTGCATGAACTGTCATATAAAGTAACTTACGGCGTTCCAGCCTGATAATTCGGAGTAGATGGCATTTGATTACATCTCCATACTGCCTTTAGCATGAGGAGCCTGTTTCTCAGCAAAACCGAGTGCTTGACCAAAACCGGAAGTGCTTGACCGGAACCGGAAGTGCCCCGCCAGAACAGGAAATACATTTTAGCGATATTTTCCTTTTAACTAAAACTTAAGTAAAGCATGAATTACTCATTTTAACAACACATATTAATTTTTTAATGGCAAATCTTTTTAGAATTATTTATTTCAAACTTATGAACCTATTTATTCAGAGAAATGCCTTAAGGGCAACACAAAGGCCTTGAGGCAATCAGATGTAAAACACAATATTTATGAGTGTTTTAAGTTGTAAACCGAACATGACTGGAAGGGTAGACACACCAGGGTAAAAAGACAGACAAAAGTAATGAAGGCACAATAAAGGAAGTAATACTTAATACAAGACACAAAATGTAAAAGACCACATAACCGCCCCCCCCCTAAAAAATAAATAAATAAATAATAATAGAGATGCATTAACAAAGACTTGACAAGAGACAAGAGGATAGGAAGGCTAGACTTAAACCCAAGGAATTCAAAATATAGACAAGAAACTAACAGAAAACCAGATTACAATGGTAGCAAAAACAAAACCCTAAACACAGAGGATTTACAATAATGGGGAAAAATCAGCAAGGAAAAAAAGTAACCAATAAACAATCTAGTGCAAAACCCAAAACTCTGGGTCAAAGACCCAGGGCCATGGCCAGCATTAGCCTTTAAATTTCCAGCATTATGGTCCAGTCAGTCATATCATACACTAATCTATTTACAGCAGCTGTCAATTGGAATTCTCAAATCCCATCTCATGTTCATAAATTCTTGTTCTATGTCATCATCATATAGTTTTTTACATAAAAAAAAACAGTAAAAAAAATTAAATAATCTTTTCAATGTGCTTATTACCAGTTTTAGGAGTGAAGACTTTTTTCTTTTTTTTCTCATTTTCTGACCCTGTGTTTGGAAATGTGTAGCCAATTAGATTATGGCATGGAAATCTCAAAATATACACTTAATACCAAATCAAGGAAAACAAAATATTTTTTTAAAAATCTCTAGAACACAATAGAAGAATATTTAGAAAATTTTGACACGTCTCTGGAGCTGCATCAGACATAGGTTTTTTTGGCTTTAGATTTGACTTTACTATCATCAGTATAATCAAATCAAACCCATCTATACTGCTATACATGAGCTCTCCATTCTCATAGACATGCTCTGCGTCCATTTTTTTAACCCATGTTTCAAAAATGCAACTATATATCAATAAATGTCCACTCTTAAAATTTACTTATTAGATTTTTTTTTGTCTCGTCTCCTTAAATACTCCCAGCTGACGATGCCACATTCACGTCACTTCAACCAATCAGACGTTGTGATGGAAAAACCCACGTGGGCCCAAATTTACTGCATGTTGCGTCTGTTCAGTCACGTGTAGGTGGGTCTGAATGGAGGTTGTTGACGGAAATCTGCTCTGATGCGGCTAGGTAGGCATGGTAACTACTGTTAACCACGTGGCTACCGGCTACCGGCGAAAATAACGGAGGAAATCGGGACGGTAAGAAAATTTCTGTCTTAGCGCATTTGTGCCGCTGTGTGTTTTTGTGGGTTTTTTTGCAGCTCATTCAGTAAATTTTGGTCTGATCGTGGTGAAACTTGGTGTGTGGAGTCAGTGATAGCCCTGGAAGCTAACCAGCCTATCTTTAGCCGGTTACACGAAGTCTGAAGGATTTCTGGTTCGGTTTTGTTTGTTTAGCGGACTTCTGCGCATTTACTTAACTGCTTGTTTAATCACGGCTTGTTTTCGGTGTGTTTGTTGGTTGTAGAAATGGTTTATATGACATTTTAGCTGAGATTCTGAGGTTTCTGTGGATACCACACATGTCTGGACTTATATTTCTCAACCCGCGTTATAACCGATTAAACGTGATCTCCTCCTTTTTGCCCCCGGTACCGGGGGCGTGGGGCTTAAGTGGTTAATAAACCACCTTCACACCTTTACAAGTGCCTGCATTTGGATCCTCCTTTATCTATCAATCAATCAAAGCTTTATTCGCCACATGCAGGTTGCCCTGCAGTGAAATGGGACCCACCCACCTTACACACACAACACAGACATTACATGGGGATACAAGTTGGAGATCGGTAGCGTTACAGAAAAAACACTGAAATATACACTACAGTGGGAAAGTACAAGAGGAAATTACTTCCACACGGCTCTCACGGATCTCACTTGCCGTGACAGTCACAGGTTAAGTGAAACTAAACACAATGACAAAGAAGACAAGACTCCTTCAAAATAAACCAGGAAACATGGAGACATAGACATGACAACACAAGTTTGACAGACTAGACTAGACAAGAAACCAAACACAAAAACCAAGGAGACAGATGATAAATGATGGCTAACCTAAAGCTCAGCTTAACCCTAAATAAGAATAAAACATGAACTAATAATCACAAACCTAACATAAGAAACTCAGTAATACAGAAATAAATTCAAAATGCTGGCACTGCATGTCAGAGACCCAGCCAATGACAATTTTGAATATAAATTACATAGCAGTGACAGTGGGCCAAGAGTTCCGGATCAATAGAAACATAACCTGGATGGAGGGTACCGCAAAAGTAATGACAATCTGAATGAAACTTTAAAGAATGGAATTATTATAGCTGTGTAATAATTACATCTATTCTGCTGTTTTTATGTCTTTTACAGGTGCCGGTGTCAGTGTGCAGTGCCAGTTGTCCTCCAGGAACTCGTAAAATGCTGCAGAAAGGAAAACCCATCTGCTGCTATGATTGTATACCATGTCCTGAGGGCGAGATTAGTAATACTCCAGGTAGAAAATAATTATTTCCATATTTCCTAAAATGCCTTTATGGCAAATGTCTGTAACACTGAATATTTTACAAGAAGCCCTCTCTGATTTTCTTTATTCTTTCCATTTAGATTCTGCTGATTGTTTACCATGTCACAAAGAGTTCTGGCCTAATGCAAAGAGAGACACTTGTATCCCTAAGCCTGTAGAATTTCTTTCATTTCAAGACATCCTAGGGATCGTCCTGGCTACATTTTCAGTTCTTGGTGCTTGTCTGGCCATCATAACTGCGGCTGTATTCTTTTGTCACAGGAAAACTCCAATTGTCAGGGCCAACAACTCTGAGCTGAGCTTCCTGCTGCTCATCTCACTGACTCTGTGTTTCTTATGTTCATTAACTTTCATTGGAGCACCATCTGATTGGTCCTGCATGCTGCGTCACACTGCGTTTGGCATAACCTTTGTACTCTGTATCTCCTGTGTACTTGGGAAAACTATAGTGGTTTTAATGGCTTTTAAAGCAACACTTCCAGGTAGTAATGTGATGAAATGGTTTGGTCCTCCACAACAAAGAATGACTGTTGTGTCTTTCACCTTCATTCAAGTTTTAATATGTACTATTTGGTTGGTACTTAGCCCTCCATTCCCAATTAAAAATCTAACCACATACAAGGAGAAAATCATACTGGAATGCGATTTAGGCTCTGCTGTAGGCTTCTGGGCTGTTCTCGGCTACATAGGCCTACTTGCCTCCTTTTGTTTTGTTTTAGCTGTCTTAGCCCGCAAATTACCTGATAATTTCAATGAAGCCAAATTCATCACCTTCAGCATGCTAATATTCTGTGCAGTGTGGATCACCTTTATCCCAGCATATGTCAGCTCTCCTGGGAAATTCACTGTAGTTGTGGAGATTTTTGCCATTCTGGCCTCCAGCTTTGGACTAATAATGTGTATATTTGCTCCAAAGTGTTTTATCATTTTGTTTAAGCCTGAGAAGAACACCAAGAAAAATTTGATGAACAAAAACCAGTCATAGTATATCCTTGGTTCAAAAATGGTTACTATTGCAAGCAGATATTTTACAGTTTACATAATAGTACATAATAAAATTCTTTAGTTTTAGTTGTTATTTAAATTAAATAATTGCATGAAATGAAAGTCTTAAATGTTACAACACAAAATTATTATTAAATTAGCAAAATTAGCATCTGCAATAAAGATTTTTTTATGCATTGTATACATTCTACCACTGGCAAAGTTGCCTCCATTTTTATAGCTTTTATTAATTTTTTGTAATAATTTATTTGTAATAATTTATTCTGTTTTGAGAGTGTTTTTTATGTATCTGTATTATATTATACATATACATTAAAAGTGAATCTCTGTCCAAAAAGTGCACTCAGTTTACTTTTTACTCACTATGAGCATCATTCATCATTCTCCCCTGGTAATTAAGGTTAGGTTATAAGTATTTTTTCTAATCCATTCTTCTTTTGCAGCATTTAAATAACCTTGATCAGATTTGATGGTTTTGTTACAGACTTTTCAAAAAAGTGTTTTGCTTTTCTTTCACAAATGTGGGGATTAAATTGTGTTAAAATGTACAAAACAGCGATGTCATGTTTTGTGACGAGAACCCAGGCACAGAGAGACTTGATGAATTTAAGAATCTTATGATTTAATGAAGAAATTTGCAGACTTGCACAGAGATGGTAAAATTATTGACTGATAACGGAGACGAAGACAACAGACGATGAGGACAGGGAGGAACAGGGTTTTAAATGCACCAAAGTGACAGTCAGAGAGAACTCGGGACAACATTTAAGGATGCAGGGACTGACAGAGACAGGTTTATCTTGCTCAGCACCCCCAAAGCTCTGATCCTAGAATTGCCCCTGCATAGCGCACAGTGTAAGCTTTATGCTTCATAGTCTGGCCTCTTAGCCTTCACAGTTCATAGCCGTCATAGTTCATAGCCCAGAATTTCCGAGTTCCGAGTACAATTGAAAGCACCACGACTGCAGTTTCCGTATTGGACCTAAAAAGCGCATATGACGCTGTGACGTAGGCTAACATCATGGCGGCAGTCGACGATGGTCCAGGCGTGTGATTTCTCTCGCGGAAATATGCACATCATTTTTTCCTTTCTGTTGCTAGGTGGCACAGTGCACTTGTGACAGGATAGTGCTAACATGTAAGCAAGCTAGAAGACTGTAATGTAATGTAACTAAGTTACTAATTTAAAGTAACTTACCCAACGCTGTTTATTACTATTACTGAAGGCTACTCGCCACTCCAGTACCAACTAGATTTTTAAATCTTACTATAAAATGAGTAACATTAGGGTGGACATTAGGTAAAGCTGCACTTTTTGCAGCGATCTTGTATAGAAAACTATTCCGTGCGTATAAAACGGGCTCGTAGCCGAAAATCAGCTCTACTTTGTTGTCTGGGTCAACTTTGCTAGTGAGAGACAGAGAGAGCAGTTGAAAGGCTGCTTCAAGAAAACGTATTTTTTTTTCGGAGGAAAGAATGAACACAATGTACAGTCGAGTCTTAATAGCTTACTTACAACTGGACTCGTCAGGCACTCTTTGGCTGCAGTGGTAATTATTATATTTACATGCTTCCATCTCCCATTTATGGTTGGTGACAACTCGTACTTTTTGACTCTCCTTTTTCTCCCTCCCTCACGCTCACAGGCAAATAACGGGTATGGCAGTCCATTCTCCCTGCAGCACGTAATACACTGCCCATGAGGCTACATTTTTTAGGGCTATGTCTATACTCCGCCTATTGCCTTCATATTAAAAAACTTTTTAAACAATAATTTAAAAAAAAATTATTTGCATTATTATGCGGGTCGCAAGTAGGGGTTAGATGGGCTGAGACTGCGATTGACACACAGGCATTAGAGCCTCTTAATGCGTGTTTTATTTGGGTTTCTACCGGCGTGGAATTACCAAAAATAGAGAGGGCATAGCCCAACATATGAAACAGAAAAAGACTGCAGTGTAATCCATTTATTTCAACAAAGTAATTGTATTCTGAATATCACCTTTTTAAATGGTAACTGTAACGGAATACAACTGCTCATATTTTGTATTTTAAATACGTAACGCTGGTATGTATTCCGTTACTCTCCAACACTGTGTAAATGCAGAAAAAAAACATGCATGGCTAGTATTGAGGCATAAATAATTCATATTTCACTACAACATCGCATGAATTTTCTGAAAAATATAAAATAATTAAGGATTTCAAATTTTGTGAGCAGAGGTCTGTACTGCAAAGCAAATTCAACAGACCCAGGGCATTCTGTAGTTATCTGGTTTTACTTAATTACCCCAGAGTGTCCCCTCTACATTCACAGGAAAGGTAAGGTGATTGTAGCTTCTGACTAACAACAAACATAAATGCACTGGAAGCAGAGTGACCAAACACTGGAGATAGCTACATATGATGAACAGTTATAATGTGGGAATGCTGGACTGCATCTGCCGGAGATGCAATAAGGAGAGATGAATAATGCTCTTGGGTTGGCTGCTTTCAAACCTCCTGCTTCTGAGTACCGGAGAATTTCACCATACCAAGCTAGTTTTCCTCTAAAAAGAATTATGAAGAATGTTTGTAGTTTCCACGAAATTGCAGGGGTTTTCGCAAACAGTTGTTAGAGTGAGAGGAAAAATCCGTGAACAACTAAGGCAATGAAGTTATGGAGGTATACTGTAGGACAAATACATATTAAAGGGAATTTTTAAAAGATTAAACACACAGCAGAGCACTGCAGGACACTTTCAGGATTAATGCTTATGGAACAACAACATTGTTGTTTTGGTTTTCACTACCAGGCACAGGAGAATAATAATATATCAGACCAAATAATTAATATTATTAGTTTCTATGTTTTCTAATGAAAAGTGTGTGACTATTTCTCTTTTATTTTGTTATCTCTAGGAAAGTAGCTTAACAAACTTCAATTTAAAGCAGTGGTTCAATTTTAGAAAACAAAAATTTGTGGAAGCAATGTTATCTTCTCTCCTGTTGCATTTTGCTGTGATTGGGTGATCTTATGATGACTGATACAAAATTATTAAATGACACAAGCATCAGAGATATTAAAGCACTTAATTGCTGTTTCATAGACCATGCTAAAGGACCACTGGTTTCATCACAGTTTTTTATGAGTTTACCGTGAATGATGCAATCAACTTTTATGGGTAATTTTCTTTGGGTGTTTTTACATGTCTTCTTTAATACTGTTTGTATTGTGTTCTTTGATATTAACACTATAGGTAACAGACTAAGGCACTAAGTGTGGAGGGAGGTGTTGTGGGAAAAGAAGAAGCTGCGATGACAGAGCCAATGCATGGTTATGCATAAGGGGAACGAGAAGTGTCGATTCTAGTTTATCTCAGTGTGTAAAACTGGGAGGCAGTGAGCGCCCAGCCTTGCAATCTGATGGGGATGTTGTGATTGGAGGGTTTTTCCCTGTGCATTATGTTGTCACTGAGCCACAGCACAGCTAAAACAGCAAACCTCAAATTACATCATGCAGCAGGTGTGTGTCGGATAGTGCTGTTTATTTCTTCCCCAGAATATTGAAACATCAAAAAGGCATAAGCTTTGATCATATTGCCATGTTGTTTACATTATATTGTTTTATTAATTGGATAAATAATAGGGGTGGGGGAAAAAATCGATACTGTGTAGTATTGTGATATTTTGTTTGCTAATAATGTATCGATACAGGGACAGCAGAAATCGATACTTTGTTACAAAAAAGTTTTTGTGGACTCTGACTTCAGAGCATGTTGATCAGCTCCTTTTTCTGAGCAAGAATCCTGACATTCCTTCACTGCCCAAATGTATTTAACTTTTTTTTGGCAGCAATAAACATGACAGTTTACTTATTTTAATTTAAGACATGTTTTATTTTAATCAAGTTTAAAACTTTTTTATTTAATGTAAAATTATATTTTGTTTTAATTTACTTTCAAATTCTTCAGTTGCTGAAGGGGCTGCATAGTTTTCATAAACTGCATAGTTCAGAATAGCTATAATTGTACCAGATGGTTGCATTCAGTTAAGTTGGACTAGATTGTAATACAAACCGTTCAAGTTTGTCAACAATAAAACTGACTGAAATGAGAGAAAGACTGAGTGTGAGACTTTGATATTAGATAAAATGAATATTGATAAAGTTTACCTTTATGTACAGAATCTGAATATTGCAAAATATTTTAAAAAATTGCAATAATATCGTATTGTGCGTTAAGTATTGCAATAATATCGTATTGTGCGTTAAGTATTGCGATAATATCGTATCGTGGGATGTATGGTGATTCACACCTCTAATAAATAACATATAAAGTTTTTCTCTTCTACAGCTTTTATCAAAGAGCCTTTCGCTGGATGATGACTATGGTGTTTGCAGTGGAGGAAATTAACCGTAATTCAAGTCTGTTACCAGGTGTTAAACTAGGCTACCATATCATGGACTGCTGTGATCACATTCCCACCGGCCTGCAGGGTCTTTTTTCGTTACTTGGTCACTCTAAAACTGTCGACAGTAAGGTCAAAAAATCAGCAGACACTAAATACATTGGTATTGAAAGGGAAGGGATCAAGTCTATAAGACTAATTACAAAAGATATAATGATTACACTGAAAAACAATAATAATAATAATAATGAATTGGATTTATATAGCGCTTTTCAAGGCACCCAAAGCACTTTACAATACCACTATTCATTCACTCTCACATTCACACACTGGTGGAGGCAAGCTACAGTTGTAGCCACAGCTGCCCTGGGGCAGACTGACAGAGGCGAGGCTACCATATCGCGCCATCGGCCCCTCTGGCCAACACCAGTAGGCGGTAAGGTAAAGTGTCTTGCCCAAGGACACAACAACCAGGACAGAGAACCGGCAACCCTCCGGTTACAGATGCGCTTCCCAACCCCCTGAGCCACGGTCGCCCCCACAATATCTAACAGTCAAACAAAAAACAACAAAAAACACTGGATATTACCTAAATGAAAATACAACAGAAGAAATAAAGACAAAAGAGTCTTCCACATGTCTGTTTTATTCTCCGGTGCCTGCTGTGATTGGTCTTGCACCCTCTTCCCCTACAAAAGCTGTCGCTCACACACTTGGCCCTTTCAACATACCACTGGTAATAAACTGTACAACTTCGTTGAATAATGTTGTGTATTTGGTTTGTGTTTTATCTCAATAATATAGAAATAAATCACTGTCTCCCTAGGTGAGTTATTTTGCCACCTGTACCTGTCTTACTGATAAGCACTTGTACCCACCATTCTTAACCCCTTAAGACCTACCATAGAACCAAGTCCGCAAGAGCTTATATTATATTTTTACATGCTGTAGTGCCATTTTTGGGAGCATTTCAAGTTGCTATACATCAATAGAACCATTATAGCCCAAAGTTTAATAATATGTATGCATTAAGTGCATAGTAATTACATTAATTGCAAAAAAGTGCAATAAACTACAAAAAAATTGAAAATCGTTTTTGATTTTTTAACATATATTTCTAGTTAGAGAAATTTAAGAGGCTTATCCCTCAAAACTTTAAATACAAAAAAGTTGCAAAAAATAGTTTACAAGAACAGGAAATTTATTTTGAGTGTCTTCATAGTTTTATTTTTGAGATACAGCAATTTTTATATCCTGCAGGAAAAACGAAAAACAATCCTGTGATGCAAATTTGCAAAGAAAACAGCATGTGCGTCAAAATAAACTATTTAAAGCTGTGCAATTCGAGTTTTAAGCATCCCAGAAACTATTCCAAAAAGTATAAAGTCAAACATGACTTATAAAAACACCAGTATAGGCTTTTATGGCCTACAAGTAAAAACTACATTTTCCGCGAAAATGACATCACTTCCGGTTTTGGGCAGGAAATGGCGGACATGCGATTGTTCGCGCTGACGTCTGTTTCAATGTGGGAAGTGTTACGAACAGCTGATCGGATCGGCAAAGCGTGTTTCTGGAATATTATTTTTTTGTTCCTGCAAGCGCTTTTTATGCAATTTTTGCAAAGCCAAGACATTTCTGGTAGTGCGAAGGAAGTGATGAAGGCGAGAAACCGATGCAGACAGGATGCTTACACCTCACACCTGCAGAGCGACATTACTGCCTGATGTCCGGTGACTGCCTCTATTGTGGCCGCAAAGGGGATATTGTCACTATACTTTGCAACTAAAAGGGCGCCCCCACCAGTAATGGTAGGAATACTGGTGGTCGACCTGTCAAGTAAGAATTCTCCTCCACGTCTAATGCTGACCGCTAAATTGATTATTTGGACCGAAACCCATTCTCTGGCGGTTCTAATCGATTTGGGTGCTGAACAAAGCTTTATGGACACCAAGTTAGCTCATCAGCTCAACATATCCACAGAAGCCTTGCCTCATGCTCTCTGTGTCTGAGGTTTATCCTGCCAGCGTCTCCCCGACATCACGCGTGCTACCGAACTCGTCACACTCATTCCTTCCGCTAACCATTCAGAAAGAATCAGCTTCTTTACTTTTGCTGCACCCCAGACACTACTCATTCTCGGTCACCCCTGGTTACAGCAGCATAACCCCTAGATCAAATGGAAGAAGGCATGCATGTCTGGGTCGGGGGAGGAGTGTCACATGACCTGTTTGAAATCTACCACGCCACCTAAATTTGCCAATAAACCATCTTTGCCTTCCGAAACACCTGATTTGTCTTCTGTGCCACCTATTTATCACGATTTAGCAGAAGTGTTTCAGAAATATACAGCATTATCTTTACCCCCGGATTGGCCTTACGACTGTGCCATCGACCCATTTCCTGGAGTTGTCAGTTGCCCACTGACTGAATCGCATCCGGAATCAAGCAATAGAAACATATATTACAGATTTGCTTGCAGCAGACATCATTCAGAGCTCGTCATCTCCAGTAGGCACAGGTTTCTTCTTTTTCGAGAAGAAGGACAAATCCTTGAGAGCGTGCATAGACTATCGCGGATTAAACATCATAACAGTAATAAAACAAGTATCCATTACCTCTGCTCTCCTCTGCTTTTAAGCTCCTCCAGGGGTATTTTAAATACACGTAGACATTGAGGGCTAGCAGGAGGGACTATGCGCTTACCTGCTGCTCTCTGGCAGGTAGCTCCATGCCCTCCTGGGTTTTAAATGCACCTTAGAACACACATACATCAACACTACAATGAGCGGGTGGAGGGAGGTTAGGAGTCTTCTCTCACCCTCGTTCTCTGCGGTCTGCTGGAGCAGGGGGGCTAGGAGGAGGAGTTGGCCGTCCGACTGGGGTCCGGAATGTGGGGCCTCCCTGCTGCTGCGGAGTCGGGGCGGTCTGCTTCTCCCCACCGCAGGGAAAAAGGGTAACACAACCTGGGTCTGGGTGCAGTTCCCCCCTCCAGGGGCAAGGATACCTAGACCCGGTTCGTAGAGTACGTTTGGGGAGTGTGATTGTGTGTACAGCGTCTCTTTATGTCTGTCTCCACGTTGGTTAAGTGTGGAGTAAGTGCATATGAGAGCATGAGGGTGGGAATGGATGTTTGTATCTGTGTGTGCCTGTATGTCTGTGTCCATATGTCAGGTTGGGTATCAGACGCCACCTCTCTGAGGACAGCTCAGGCCCTCCAAGGTTTGGAGGCCTATCTCCCCCCACCACTTCCCCTGCCGGGGGCGGACTCCCTCAGACATCGGTGCGTTGGTGGTTCTTTGTGTCCGGGGGTGGGCGTCCGGGTACACACCGGCTCACTCCTTGGCGGCTGCTTATCGGGGCCTGGAGCCTGGGGCTCGCTTGGGCCACTTCGGAGGTGGGGTGCCCCCGGCCTCTCGGCCTGGGGCTCGGTCACTCAGGCACAGCTGGCTGCCGGCGGAGCTCACGGGCACGTCGCTGCAACCCCCCCTGGCTTCTGCTCCGTGGCTGCTGGGTGACCCCTCATCTGGGACTCTCCTCAGCTCTTTCTGGGACAGTGGCACGGCTGCCCCTCTGTTGGTCTTCCTTGGTCTCTTGTGTTCTGGGGGCCTCTGGATGTCTGGAGTTTTGATCTCCTCCATACCTGCTTCATGCCCTGGAGGACGGGGCAGTGGCCCCCCACACCCTCTAGCAGATCATTACATGAGGGAACCTTTTAAGAAAACAAGCGCGTCCATGCTCACAGGTGTACACACGAGTGATCACACACACAAACCACACCCTTTTTGGCTCCTACCTCAATGCAAACTGTGCTGTCGATCTTACGTGCTGCACAATAATGTTTAATATTTAGTATTTACTGTCATATTCCCATATATCATTGTGATGTTGTTTATTGTATTACTCTCGTTTTCTTCTGCTTGTTTTCTTTTTTCTTTCTCAACAGGTGATCCAGGTGATCGATATATGTATTTTTTTTTTTTTTTTTTTTGCTTATTCTGTTGGTTTTTGTTTTTTGCCCTTCTCCCCCGTCCCTCTTCTCAAATGTTTTTCTTTCCCTCTTTCTTTCTCCCTTTTCTTTCCCCCAGTCAAGTCTGTCCCGTATTCAGCAAGTGAAAATAAAATAAAGAATAAAAGGTGAATCAAATGGACCATTACGGCAAAGCTGGGATGGTCAATTTGGTAAAGAAAATCCGTTGGGCATCTTTCTTCGCCTTTAGACAATAATTCTGATGGCAAAAGAGCCAAACGGGACAGGCAAAAAAGAAAAAAAAAAAAAAAAAAAAGCTCCTCCAGGGAGCCACTATTTTCAGCAAGCTTGACCTGTTGAACGCCTATCACTTTGTAAGGATCCGTGGAGATGATGAGTGGAAGACGGCGTTCAATACGTACCTTGGACACTTTGAGTACCTGGTGATACCGTTCGGCCTAACCAATGCACCGACCATGTTCCAGGCCCTGGTGAACGACGTGCTAAGGGATTACATTCAAATTCTCCTACCTTGATGGTATCTTAATCTTCTCTAAGTCAGTTTCAGAGCATGAGAACCATGTCAGACAGGTCCTTGAGCATCTCCTGGAAAACAGACTCTTTGTGAAAAGTGAAAAGTTCCAGTTTCATGTCAATACAGTCTCCTTACTTTGTATACTACCTTGAAGCGACTGTTGTTGTGATTTGGACCTATATAAATAAAACTGAATTGAACTGAATTGAACCGAGTAAAACCTCTCCCGAGGCCCAATCAACCTTCTCTTACATTAAGGAGCAGTTTGTCGCTGCACCAGTCCCAACCGGACCTCAGCCTGCAATTTGTGGTGGAGGTGGATGCCTCTGACTCTGCGGTGGGGCTGTACTCTTGCAACAAAGGGATGGTAAGCTTCATCTATGTGCTTTTTTCTCTCACCGTCTAACCCCACCAGAGAGAAACTACAATGTCGGGGACCAGGAATCAAGCTGGCATTGGAGGAGTGGAGGCACTGGTTGGAGGGCACAGCTCAACCATTCATTGTTTGGACTTATCACAAGAACCTGGCATACCTGCAGTCAGCAAATCATTTAAATGCTTGTCAAGCCAGGCGTGCTCTGTTTTCACTCGTTTCCATTTTTCCATCACCTGGGTCCCGTATTTCAAACAGGACGCCTTGTCACGCCAGTTTGCAGTCACCGAAGGCAATGCTGACCCAGCACCAGTTCTTCCAGCTTCTTTCGCTATTGGGTCACTTTGGAGATTGAGTCCACCAGGCCCAGCGGACCGACCCAGATCCTGGGAATGGACACCCAGGTTGGCTCTTTGTGCCTGCTTCCATTTGCGCTCACGTACTGCATTGGGGACACACGGCCTGATCTGCAGCAGTACTTCTGGTGGCCAACGCTGTCTCGAAACGTACGTGAATATGTCCTGGCCTGCTCTGTTTGCGTCCAGAACAAGTCCTGCAGCTGACCGCTGGGTTGTTGCAGCCTCTGTCCACGCCGTCCCAACCCTGGTCACACATAGCCCGGGACTTATCACCGGATTATCCACCTCTGGAGGTAACAACTACATGCTCACCATTGTCAATTGGTTCTCCAAGACAGCTTCCTTCGTGGCCTCCCTAAACTTCACACCTCCCTAAACTTGCCCTGGAAACCAGGCAATTGCTCACAGCTCACGTGGCATTCGGGAGGACATGGTATCAGACCATGGATCACAGTGTGTCTAGCCTTCAGACAGGATCTGAAGAGAAGTTCCTCGCTGGGCGCTAAGGTCATCTGGATAAGGACATCTGGTTATCTGGATCTCATCCCCAGAGTAACAGGCAGACCGAGCACACCAACCAGGAGTTGGAGGCTGCTGCGCTGCATCGCCTCCTCAAACCAAACGATCTGAAGTGAGCTGCTGCCATGGATCAAATACGCCGACAACAGCCTCACGTCCTCAGCTACCGGTCTGCCACGTTTGAGGCCTCATTAGATTTTCAGCCCCCGTTGTTCCCGGCGATCCAAGATGAGGACACTGTCCCATCTGTCCAGGTCCATCTGCGCAGGTGCCGTCAGGTATGGAGAACCACCAAATCTTGTTTCAGTCAAGCTTAAACTTCCCCATAACATGAGAATACACAGTGTTTTCCATGTGTCACAAATAAAACGTATACTCTCCAGTCCCTTGTGCCCTCCTGCCAGGCCCCCTTCACCCGCCTGGGTTGTGGATGGGCTGACTGCCTACTCTATCGCTCGAATAATGGACTCTTGGTGTCGGGGGCGCGGATGAGGGCTCTGGTCCGGAAGAACGTTCCTGGGTTTCTCGGTCCAGTTTGGACAAGACTATGTTGCAGGAATTTCATACACTGTTAACTTTTATTCTAGGAGCTGGTGTGCTCTTGAGTCCGTTTGGTCCTGTGCCATTTAGTGCTATGCTTTCATTTCAGAGTGCAATAAGACATTAACTGCAAAATTTTCAAAACAAAATTAAAAAATTGGGGTGTTCTAAAACGTTTGACTGGTAGTGTGCGTTTACCTAAATCTTATGTCATTGAATATTGCCTGTGAATAAACCTTATGAATCTAGAGAAGAGTTCAATTTCTGAGTGCCCAGTTCCAAGATAATGCATTAGCCAAGCTGGTAAAATACTTTAGCTGTCACAGTACTGGGTCTGTGACCCAGTATTTGTGTGTGGCGGAGGTGTGGTCCCGAGCCCAGCTGCAGGGGAGCCGTGGTGCAGTGAACTGATCCAGCACTCTTCGTGTCCTATGGAGGCTCAGAAGAGCCGGTCCAGCGCTGCCTCGTTTCCACTGGAGGTTCAGAAGAGCCGGTCTAGAACTCCCTCATTTTAGGTGAAGGCTCAGGAGAGCCGGTCCAACCCCCCGCAGCTTCCATGCCACTGTCTGTGTCTGCTGGAGGCTCAGGAGAACTACTTCAACACTTTCTCTTCTCCACTGGGGGCTCTGGAGAGTCCGCCCAGCCGTCGCCCATCTCTGCTGGGGGCTCTGGAGAGTCTGCTCAGCCTTTGCCAGTCTCCACTGGGGGCTCTGCAAAGTCCAGCCAGCCATCAGATCAACCACCTATGGCTACCACGCCACCCGCAGCTCAACCACCTGTGGCTGACACCTGTGGCTGACACGTTGCCCATAGCTTGACCACTTACGGCTGCTGCATCGCCCGCTGCTTGACTGCCTGCAGCTGCCAAGTTCCGTCTCTAACAGAGGTCAGCAGGTCATCTGGTCCAGCTCCGTCTCTGCCAGAGATCAGCACGCCAACATGTCCATGTGGTGTTCGACCTACCCATACACGTCCATCAACCAAGCCACACCGATGCCAACCATCCCCCAAGCCACACCAACGACAGGCGCCACCGAAGTCACCTAAAGCTCTTCGTTTCGGTCATCTCCTTTCTCTGCTTCTGAAAAGTCCCTCCTTCACCATCGTCGCCCTTCAGATCTGTTGGCCAAGGATCTTTCCCGAAAAGGTGGCCTCCTGGGTGGCTGTAGCTCAGGAGGTAGAGCAGGTCACCTACTGATCAAAGGTTGGTGGTTTGATATCCTCCAGTCTGTATGTCAAGTATCCTTGGGCAAGATACTAACCTCAAGTTGCTCTCCGATACATCCATCGGACTATGAATGTGTGTGAATGTAGTTAGAAAGCACTATGTATAGAGAAAGTGCTTGTGAGAATGGGTGTGATTGGATGAACGTGGCATGTTGTATACAGCGATTTGAGTACTCCGGAAGAGTAGAAAAGCGCCATATAAGAATCAGTCCATTTACCATTTACCATCTAAACTGTGTTGTTGCTGCCGCTTTCCATGTAGTGATGGGATTTCTGGCTCTTTTTAGAGATCCGGCTCTTTTGGCTCTGCTCACTAAAAAGAGCCGGCTCTTTCGGCTCCGAACCGGCTCTTCAGGTTGTTTTGTTGCTTTAATTATTTAATCATTAACAATAATATAAAATTATGCAGAAAAGGAATTACTAATGTAAAAAAAAGTGGTTTTATTTATATATGTTTATATATGGCCCCTAGAGACAAAGCACATACAAACTCTAAAGCATATTCAAACTCCAAAACACATTTCTAGTGTTAACTGAACTTCCAAAACAGAGCTACCCAGATCACTTAAATTACACAATTGAAAGCATGTGTGTATTCTTTGTGTATTTATAGACAAGCACTCATATTTATTCAAAATTAAATTAAAAAAAAAATTAATTTACCTGTTATTACCACACACCAAATCCGGTTGTTGATACTTCCTGGCTTGTGTAGCCACTAGGTAACAAACGCTCAACACTGCGCCCTAGCATCCTGGAGCACTTCTGTTGTCTTTTGTACGTGATTCTGAGTTTGTACGTGCTTCTTAGTTTTTACGTGTTTTGGAGTTTGTACGTGCTTCTGAGTTTTTACGTGTTTTGGAGTTTGTACGTGCTTCTGAATTTTTACGTGTTTTGGAGTTTGTACATGCTTCGGGGTTTGTAAGTACGTCTGAGTTTTTACGCGTTTTGGAGTTTTTACGTGTTTTGGAGTTTGTACATGTTTTGGAGTTTGTACTCCTTTGTCTCTAAGGGCCACCATAAATATACTTTATTTATTCACTCCACATAAAATGTAATAAATAAATCATATAATACAAAGAACAACTATTTACATTTTAAACTTTTAACTATTTAAATTTTCAGCTTTTTCCTTTTAAACAAATTTAACGTGAAACAACACAAAACACTGCAAACCACAACACAATTAAATATAAATTAAAATATTAAAACAAAAACATTCTCTGTCATATGGGCCTGTATGATTTCTGAATCCTTTATCATCTGCAACTAAAAATAGTGGATGATTACTATACCTTTTTAATGTGACGTTGTTGTCCCTCCCACTCTTTCTCTCTGGCTCTGTTCCTGTGCTACTGCGAGTGTAACTAACGCCCCTCCCCCCTCTGCCCAGCGCAAAGTACAGGCCGTGCGTGCGGAGTTTAGCGGAAAAAAGGGTGAGAGAGAGGGTGAGAGAAAGAAAGAAAAAAACCTCACGGCTCCCAATAAAGAGCCGGCTCTAAGAGCCATTTCGTTCGCGAACGACCCATCACTATTTCCATGCAGTCAGCCTCCGGACCTGCTCCGCCTGTGTAGCCACCACATCTCATGCGGTTGGCCTCGTCAACATGAGGTGCTTTGTCTCAGGTGCCGCCGCTGACTCCGCAGTTGGCCTCCAGAACTGCTCTGTCGCTGGTTCCGCGGTCGGCCTCCTGAACTGTTTTGCTTTGGACTGTTTTTTTGGAGTCCTCTGTCCTGGACCACCCGCCACCTGCCCGGGTTGGGTTGGACATTGTTTTGTTTGTTATTCGTAGGGGTGTCTGGAAGGGTATCTGTCATGACCAAGTTTTTGTGTTTAGGTTCTTCTATTCTTTGATTCAGTTTTATTCATGTTCTCCTTATTGGTCTTGATGTGTTATATGCTTAGTTTCTAGTCTTTAGTTTTCTGTCACTGTCTTCCTTGTGTACCACGTTTAGTTACTGTTGCCTGTGTGTTTCATGTTCCCTCTATTCCCCTAGTCCAGTGGTGGGGAACTCAAGGCCTCAAGAGCTGGTGTCCTACAGGTTTTAGATATAACCCTGGGTCAGCACACCTAAATCAAATTATTAGTTCATTACCAGGCCTCTGCAGAACTTAAAGAATACTCTATGGGTTGGGATTGCATAGGGCATACAGAGTTTTTGGGTTGGACCTGCATAGGGCACACTAGACAGAGGCTGGGGCAGCACAGGATATTCAGGACACAGGGCACACTGGACACCCAAATGCAGACTAAGAGACAGTCAGAATTCTTGCTCTGTTTTTTTCATTCTGTCATGAAATCATAAACCTGGACACATGGCATGACGTAGTAACAAAGAAGACAAACAAACAAGGAATGAATGAAACTGCACAGACTAAATACACACAGGAGGTGATGAGGGGTGGTGGAAACACATGGTGAAATAACTGACACAAATGAACATGATGCCACTGGAAGCAAAACTAAACACACTGAACATTGAGCTCAAGATCTTCAAAATAAAACAGGAAACATGGAGGGAAATAACCTGTGACACGCAAGCTGGACAGGAGAGACAGGGAGCGGGGGAACATGGGAACATTGATAAACATGATAGGCAGGAGAAATGGAATGAACATGAGGTGAACATGGGAACGGAAAAGGGACATATACATATAAACACAGAGGGGGACATAGGGCAGAGACACAAGGGGAACCTAAATGGACAAGGAGACTACACATGACAAACAGAGGAGACTGAATGAAACACAAGAAGGGAAACATGTAAACAAGATGAGAAGACAGGAGACAGAGACATTACTGAGACACATAAAATGGGTGTGAGCTTAAGATAACGAAATGAGACTTGAACATGAACAATAAACATGAAAATATAAGAAAACTCAAAACACTTGGTCAAACGACCCAGGACCATGAAAAGCACTAACAGAACTGTAAAAAACTATCATCAAACTCCAGACTGTACATACAGATGGATTTTTCATTGTGACTGGTGACTTTAATCTTGCAAATGCTGAGACAATATGACCCAAATAGTACCAACATGTGGACTTTGCTACAAGAGGAGAGAACTGCTTGGATAAAGTGTACACCAAAATGTGTGATGTCTACAAAGCAGCTGTGCACCCTCACATCATTTCTTTAGACAAGACTACAGTGTTGATGCGGCCTTCATACACATCACTGCTGAAATGCACCATCTTCAAGCACATTACCACAAGAAGTAAAAAAAGCCCTGTTTTTTCATCAAGACATTAGTGAGAGAGATGTATAGGGAAGAGACAAGAATGGTGTGTTTCGGTCAAGGAATAAAGATAATCTTAAAACAACCAGGGCCAAACTCTTCCGTGCCATCCAACTTCAAAACATATATATGCAAAAATGATCCAGAGTCGCTTTAGCAGTACAAAAAACTCTCAGTTTATGGCAGGGCATTCAAGGCATCACCCAGTACAAGTCTTCATCAAGCATCAAGCAAGTCATCACTTTTTAACACACTGTCGGCCCCTCCCCACTCAACCTACATTTATTTGGACAGTGAACTGAGTCTGCTGCACACCTACACTTTACTCAGCACTTTTTTATGATTGACATGCTACTTCATAGACTTTTTTTCTTCATCCATCCAGAATACTGCAGGGAAACAGACTAGGTGCAAACAAAGCAGACTTTCACTTGACAGGTTCAGACTTCACAAGGAACTATTCCAAAGTGAAGCTTTAAATAAATAAAGGAGGTAATTAGGTAGAGTAGTAGTAGTATTAAAACACTCAATTCAATGGAAGAGGTGATCATCACTTTTATATGTTCAAGTGCATGTGTGGAGAATATAATAAGGCCTTGAGGCAATCAGATGTAAAACACAATATTTATGAGTGTTTTAAGTTTTAAACTGGTCAGATTTTACCCGAACGTGACAGGAAGGCTAGACACACCAGGGTAAAAATAAAAGACCACATAACCCCCCCCCCCCAAAAAAAGAATAATAATAATAGAGATGCATTAACAAAGACTTGACAAGAGACAAGAGGATAGGAAGGCTAGACTTAAACCCAAGGAATTCAAAATATAGACAAGAAACTAACAGAGAACCAGATTACAATGGTAGCAAAAACAAAACCCTAAACACAGAGGATTTACAATAATGGGGAAAAGTCAGCAAGGAAAAAAAGTAACTAATAAACAAACTAGTGCAAAACCCAAAACTCTGGGTCAAAGACCCAGGGCCTTGGCCAGAATTAGCCTTTAAATTTCCAGCATTATGGTCCAGTCAGTCATATCATACACTAATCTATTTATAGCAGCTGTCAATTGGAATTCTCATATCCCATCCCATGTTCATAAATTCTTGTTCTATGTCATCATCATATAGTTTTATACATAAAAAAACAGTAAAAAAAAATTAAATAATCTTTTTAATGTGTTTATTACCAGTTTTAGGAGTGAAGACTTTTTTTCTTCTCCTTTCTTTTTTTCTGACCCTGTGTTTGGAAATGTGTAGCCAATTAGATCATGGCATGAAAATCTCAAAATATACACTTAATACCAAATCAAGGACAACAAAATATTTTTTTAAAAATGTCTAGAACACAATAGAAGAATATTTAGAAAATTTTGACACATCTCTGGAGCTGCATCAGACATAGGGTTTTTTGGCTTTAGATTTGACTTTACTATCATCAGTATAATCAAATCAAACCCATCTATACTGCTATACATGATCTCTCCATTCTCATAGACATGCTCTGTGTCCAGTTTTTTAACCCATGTTTCGAAAAGGCAACTATATATCAATAAATGTCCGCTCTTAAAATTTACTTATTAGATCTTTTTTTGTCTCGTCTCGTTAATTACTCCCAGCTGTGTCCCCCACCTGTGTGTAATCTACCAGTGTTTCTCTAAGTGTATTTAAGTCGTGTCTTCTGTCATTGTAGTCGCTTGTCCGTCTGTGTATCCACCATGTCTCACTCGTGTGTTTTCCCTGCTGTCAACCATCGTCTGCCTCAGCTTGCTCTCATTCTTGTTCAGGTTCGTGTCCAGTAGTTAGTTTGTTCCCAGTATAGTTTAGTCCTTCCTGCCATTTGCCATTTGTCCATTTTTATTTTGTGTTTAATAAACCACCTTCACACCTTTACAAGTGCCTGCATTTGGATCCTCCTTTATCTATCAATCAATCAAAGCTTTATTCGCCACATGCAGGTTGCCCTCCAGTGAAATGGGACCCCCCCCCGACCTTACACACACAACACAGACATTACATGGGGACACGAGTCGGAGATCGGTAGCGTTACAGAAAAAACACTGAAATATACACTACAGTGAGAAAGTACAAGAGGAAATTACTTCCACACAGCTCATCTCACTCGCCGTGACAGTCACAGGTTAAGTAAAACTAAACACAATGACAAAGAAGACAAGACTCCTTCAAAATAAACCAGGAAACATGGAGACATAGACGTGACAACACAAGTTTGACAGACTAGACTAGACAAGAAACCAAACACAAAAACCAAGGAGACAGATGATAAATGATGGCTAACCTAAAGCTCAGCTTAAACCTAAATAAGAATAAAACATGAACTAATAAGCACAAACCTAACATAAGAAACTCAATAATACAGAAATAAATTCAAAATGCTGGCACTGCATGTCAATGACAGTTTTGAATATAAATTACATAGCAGTGAACTTTAAATTGAATTTAGAGCCAAGTTTTAGAATGAATATTTCCTGAATATTTTTTTAAATATTTGTAGTGAAACAATAAATCATAGAATATCTTATTGTTAAAATAATCAATTAGATGTGTATCTAAATTTAAATTAGAAAAGATATTCAAATTGGGTAATGGTTCACAAGAGGAAAACAGAGATATGATCATATTGCTATATCCATAGTTCATAGAACATATAGACTTAATTAAAGGCTACTAGGTAAGGGCGTGATCTTTTGAAAAGTTATACCAAAACTAGTGGGTCTGATAAGCTATAAAAATGAGTGAGAACACAAGATTGCTATATAGAAACACCTGACATCAAGCAGGGATGGAGAAAGCGGTGGCTTTCATTGGTCTGGTATTGGCTGTATGTTTGTTTCACCTGAACTCAGCTGCTGCCTTGGGTGTTTCTCTAAATGATTTGTATCAGAGGACTCCACTTACAGGGGCTCTAGCTGGTACTGTGGCTTCATCTGTGAATTGTAAGCTGCAGGGTAGCACTCGTCTACCTGTATTCTCAATGGATGGAGACTTCACTATTGGTGGTATTTTTTCTATTCACATCTATGTGCACACAGTTAACAATAACTACACCACCATGCCTGAGCCAGTAAGATGCAGTGGGAGGTCAGTAAGAGAGAGAAATTGGTGCTAAAAGGATGCTGCATTGCTTTTGTACTGGGCTGAAAATTCTTTGTTTTTATTTTAGTATATGTAAAAATACTGAGTAATCCATAGACATTCTGCTTATTGTTTTAAAAACTGAAATTATATAGTGTGTTAAGCAATTTCTTTATAAATGTGTTACTTAATATTTTTATATAAAAATAATTTGACTTCCTGTTTGTATTTTACATTAGTTTCTCATTATAAATGGCTCAGGGTTACCCTGTCATGCCTTTAATCAAAAGATATATTACAGTGATCATCTGACCATAGTCCAAAAATGCTTGTTTGTTAGGGTGATTTCTTGAAATTTAACCTGACCTTAGTCTTTGTAGGCTAAATTCTAACAGTAACATAATTGTGTGTCTCCAGCATGGAATCTCGAGGGCTGCGATTCTCACGTGCAATGATCTTTGCCATTGAACAGATTAACAACAGCACAGACCTGCTACCTGGAATCAAACTCGGGTATCAGATCTATGACTCGTGTGCATCTGTGCTTGTGGCGGTGCATGTGGCATTTCAGTTTTTGAATAGCTTGGACCCTGTGTTTTACATTGGCAATAACTGCTCCCAATCTGGTATGGTGATGGCTGTTGTTGGTGAGTCTGGGTCTACACCATCCATCAGCTTGTCACGAGTCATCAGTTCCTTTAATGTTCCTCAGGTAAATATTTGAATTTCTGGAAACTTTAGATTGAAAATATGGATGTGAATAATTTTTGATTGTGCTGTCATTGAAAGAGTTTTGTTTCCTCTTTTGCTTTAGGTGAGCCACTTTGCCACATGTGCATGCTTGTCTGACAAGCAGCAGTACCCGAATTTTTTCAGAACAATTCCCAGTGATAAGTTCCAAGCTGGTGCACTAGCCAAGATGGTAAAACACTTTGGCTGGACTTGGATAGGTGCTGTTCGATCAGATTCGGATTATGGAAATAATGGCATGGCGTCTTTTCTAGAAGCAGCACAAAAAGAGGGGATCTGTGTGGAATATTCTGTATCTTTCTATCGGACTCACCCACATAGCAGGATCCAGAGAGTAGCAGATGTTATTCGCAGGTTTCCACATTACAAATATTAACTGTGTGGAGATTAGTTTACATTCTTATAAATAAATGTTTTGTGGTGACATATTCCACAGTAGGTTATTGAGATTGATACTTTGCATTTTATACAGTTAAAAACAAAAAAGCTTCTAATATGTTATGTTGTCTCTCAAGGTCTACAGCTATGGTTATTGTGGCATTTGCAGCTATAGGGGATATGGCAATCCTGTTGGAGGAGCTTTCACTTAAGCCTTTCCCACCTCGCCAGTGGATAGGCAGTGAATCATGGGTAACAAACACAGAATTAATGAGGTACAGTTTCTGTGCTGGGGCCATTGGATTTGGGATTCAGAAGTCTTTAATCCCAGGTCTCAGAGATTTCCTGCTAAATCTGTCTCCCTCTCAAGTAGCAGCATCTGCATTGCTTACGGAGTTCTGGGAGGATGCATTCAACTGCACACTGAAAAAAAGTAATAAAGTGTTCTTAGTTTTAAAATTACTCTGACAAACTTATGGTGTTATAAAGTCTGCTGCTGCTGCATGAGCAAATCCATTTCCAGAAAATAATGAAATCTGAATTTGAAAAAGGATGCATCAGTGAAAATAATCTCACTTGATATAAAGACTTTTAGGTCAAGTTCAAGTATTTTAGTTATATATATTTTTTTAACCCTTTGTCAAATCTGAGTTTGAGTGTTAAGATAATTGGTTAAATGTATCAGAGAGAAGGCATCTAATATTTTTCATTCAGTGGTGAAATCATCTGTCCTTTCTTTCTGTAGCTGTAGGTGCTGCTGCTACAAAGAATAACATGTGTGATGGAAAAGAAGACATACAGAAGCTCCAAAGCCCATATACTGACACATCTCAGCTTAGAATTACTAACATGGTGTACAAGGCCGTGTATGCAATAGCACATGCCATTCATAAAGCAGTGTGTCAGAGAAAAAACGTCACATCTCAGTGTGACAAACTGACCAGGTTAGAGTCCAAACAGGTTAGTCAAAAATCAGTTCCGGTGACTTCATTACCCATAATAAAATGCTAATGTAAATTAATTATTAATAGTAAAAGTAAAAATTATTACAGAGTATTGTTTTCTTTTTTTCCCCTCTCCCCTCTCATCCTGTCTTAACTAATCCTTTCAGGTTTTAAATCAGCTGAAAACAGTGAATTTTTCTCAAAACGGGTATGACGTGTCATTTAATGATAATGGGGATCCTGTAGCAATTTATGAGCTGGTTAACTGGCAAAAAACTAAAAGTGGAGATGTTAAAATGGTATCTGTAGGGCTGTACGATGCATCACTGCCAGTGGGCCAAGAGTTCCGGATCAATAGAAACATAACCTGGATGGAGGGTACCGCAAAAGTAATGACAATCTGAATGAAACTTTAAAGAATGGAATTATTACAGCTGTGTAATAATTACATCTATTCTGCTGTTTTTATGTCTTTTACAGGTGCCGGTGTCAGTGTGCAGTGCCAGTTGTCCTCCAGGAACTCGTAAAATGCTGCAGAAAGGAAAACCCATCTGCTGCTATGATTGTATACCATGTCCTGAGGGCGAGATTAGTAATACTACAGGTAGAAAAGAATTATTTCCATATTTCCTAAAATGCCTTTATGGCAAATGTCTGTAACGCTGAATATTTTACAAGAAGCCCTCTTTGATTTTCTTTATTCTTTCCATTTAGATTCTGCTGATTGTTTACCATGTCACAAAGAGTTCTGGCCTAATGCAAAGAGTAACACTTGTATCCCTAAGCCTGTAGAATTTCTTTCATTTCAAGACATCCTAGGGATCGTCCTGGCTACATTTTCAGTCATTGGTGCTTGTCTGGCCATCATAACTGCGGCTGTATTCTTTTGTCACAGGAAAACTCCAATTGTCAGGGCCAACAACTCTGAGCTGAGCTTCCTGCTGCTCATCTCACTGACTCTGTGTTTCTTATGTTCATTAACTTTCATTGGAGCACCATCTGATTGGTCCTGCATGCTGCGTCACACTGCGTTTGGCATAACCTTTGTATTCTGTATCTCCTGTGTACTTGGGAAAACTATAGTGGTTTTAATGGCTTTTAAAGCAACACTTCCAGGTAGTAATGTGATGAAATGGTTTGGTCCTCCACAGCAAAGAATGACTGTTGTGTCTTTCACCTTCATTCAAGTTTTAATATGTACTATTTGGTTGGTACTTAGCCCTCCATTCCAAAGTAAAAATCTAACCACATACAAGGAGAAAATAATCCTGGAATGTGATTTAGGCTCTGCTGTAGGCTTCTGGGCTGTGCTCGGTTACATAGGCCTACTTGCTGCCTTTTGTTTTGTTTTAGCTGTCTTAGCCCGCAAATTACCTGATAATTTTAATGAAGCCAAGCTTATCACCTTCAGCATGTTGATATTCTGTGCAGTGTGGATCACCTTTATTCCAGCATATGTCAGCTCTCCTGGGAAATTCACTGTAGTTGTGGAGATTTTTGCCATTCTGGCCTCCAGCTTTGGACTAATGTTGTGTATATTTGCTCCAAAGTGTTTTATCATAATTTTTAAGCCTGAGAAGAACACCAAGAAATATGTCATGACTAAGGATAGGATTTAGAGGTTTCACACTTAAAATGGCAACAGTAGTTTCAAAATATACATCTTCAACACAATCAGCAAACTACTTGATTTTCAGTCTTAAGTGAAATCAAATATTTACGTTAAGATTTTCAAAATGTCAATTTTTGAATCATTTACTATTTTTCAATGCAATTGATTAAGGTCATTTTTTTTTTCAAGGCACAAAAATAAAAGTCACATTTCATGATAACAGTATCTTGTTCTGAGTCCTTTTTTGAGTTGTTTGATATTGTTTGAACCATCACTCCACAGATGATCAGTTAGCTGTTTTGCAACTACTCTTTTAAGAATTTTTTCGATAAAAGGGAGGTTAGCCCATAATTAGCTAAGACAGCTGGATCAAGTGAACATCATATCAAGCAGGCCCTGAGTAAATGTGATTATCCCATCTGTACATTTGTCAAATCTGGGAAGGCACCTAAAGAATGCTCCAGGCAATAAAGGAGAGAAGAAGGACAACTGCTACCTAAGTGAAAACCCCTAAGTGCCAGGAGATTTGCCATGATTTATACATTGGGGAAATCACACATCCTCTGGTTAAGCGGATGGCACAACACTGAAGAGCTACTTTTAATGATGAGAATTTTCACATCCTGGATAGGGAGGAACGCTGTTGGAGCAAGGAGTCAAGGAGGCCATTTATGCAAAAAGGGAAAGAACATCTCTGAATTGAGGACGAGGCCCAAGGTTACATTTTTCACCATCTTACAATGCTGTGATTGCAACCATTCCCAAACTCATTAGTGGGGAGTGGTCATTACCATTTGCATATTAATGATCAAGAAACTAACGTCACAGTCCTTATCTTCGGTAACATCTGCCTCTCTGACATCAAGTTAAGGGAGTCCAGCTCTATCCCCACAACAGTACTGGCCTTTTGGATCAGTTTATTGAGTCTGTTGGCATCTGCGATTCCTCAACCTGCTGCCCCAGCATGCAACAGCATGGCACTGGCCACAACAGACTCATAAAACATCCTGAGCATTGCCAACACATGTTAAAAGACCTTAGCCACCTCAGAAAATAGAGACGACTCTGGCCCTCCTGTAGCATGTAGTGGTATTTTTTAACCCAGTCTAGTTTATTGTCAATCCCTTGTGATAACCCTGTGTTGCTGAAGAAAAAGGAAATTTGAATTTCATTACACATATTTCTCTTTTAGCACTGCTAAAGGTCAGTTACACGTTCAGTACATACAGACTTACGTGATGTAAAAGTATCTTTAGTACAATACGGAACCTGGTTACAAGTATTAGTTTATACAGTACAAGCCTACAACTATTCAGTTCAGTTCAGTTAATTTTTATTTCAAACATATACATTCACCAACATTTCATAAAATCTTTCCATGCAGTTGTTTGAAAAGGAGTAGGCAACCTCTCGTTTGGGGCTCTACTCAGCTCTTCCCAGGAGGGTGGCACGGTTCCCTCCCTTTTGGTGGTCCTCCTCGGGTCCTTGTACTCTGGGGCCTCTGGATATCTGGGGCCTGGATCTCCTCCATACCTGCTTCATACCCTGGGGGATGGGGCTATGGCTCCCCACACTCCCTAGCAGATCGTTACATAGAGAAATCTTTGGAATATAAGCATGCTGATCCACACAGGTGTACACATGGGTGTTCACAGACACGGACTACACCTTTCTCGGCTGCTGCCTCAAAGCACATTGTGCGCTGTCTATCTTGCGTTCTGCACAATATCGTTTAATATTTAGTATCTACTGTTATCTACTGCTAGCTAGTTTATTGTGATGGTGCTGTTTTTATTATGTTGCTCTTTTTTTGTTTGCTTTCTTTTCTGTTTTTTTTCTCCATACAGGTGATCCAGGTGTTTTGTTTGTTTTTCTTTCTTTCTTCCCCCCTTTCTCACCGTCTCTTCTCCCCTCTGGTTTTCTTTCTCTCCCTCTCTTTCTTTCATTCTTTCTTCCTGTCCTATCCCCCAGTCATGTCTGTCCCGTTTGTAGCAACCGAAAATAAAATAAATTCATAATTATAATATAGGTCAATCAAATGGACCAATATGGCAAGGCCATGATGATCCACTTGGTAAAATAAATCCGCTTGGCATCTTTCTTGGCCTTAAGACAACAATTCTGATGGCTAAAGATCCAAACGGGACAAAAAAAAAAAAAATGAAAAGGAGTAGGCAGAAGTATATACTTATTTAGCCCTACCCCCTCATGTTTACAGCCTCATCATCTAAATTTGAACAACAAAAACGTATACAATGCCTTCAACTTAGAACATAACATCACAAAATTTTCTCATGTTCAACTAAAACTATATTTAGATTTGCTAATTTGCTAATTTAGGAATGCTGCACCCCTGCTCATTTATTCATAGTGCTACTTCTTATAGCAACGTCACATTCTATAATATTACACATCTGAAACACAAGCTGGTGCAAGAGCCTCTGTAACATTTTCATTATATATATTAAGACTTTCATTCAGTATATTTGTGGTTTATTTCATATATTTCAGTTTCATTCAATATATTCAAGGTACATTCTATAAAACAAAGGGGGAGGGAAACGCACCACAGTTTTGAGCCGAACCAGACAGAGAAGCCGAACCAGACCCTCAAGCTGCTGACCATCAAAGTTAGAGCTTTTTACCTTCCGAGGGAGTTCGGTTCAGTTCTACTTTCAGTTGTTTACATCCCTCCAAATGCTGATAAAGCTACAGCTATGGATGAACTGTATGACGTCATTATTGGACTTGAGAACAAAAATTCTGAATCTGTCTTTATTGTGCTGGGAGACTTCAACAGAGCCAACATAAAGAAAGTTGATGGCAGCTGATGGCAACATCAGTGAACTCACAGACTCTGTCACTGGATATATTGAAAAATGCATGGACAATATCATCACCAAAACCAAAGTCTGCAAATATCCAAATTAGAAACCCTGGGTAAATAAAGACATTCGTGTTAAGCTCAAGGTGCGGACCTCTGCCTTTGACTCAGGGGATGCTGATGCATATAAAGCAGCCAGGTATGACCTTCAAAAGTCCATAAAAAAGGCCAGAAAGGAGTACAGGGACAAAGTGGAGTCCAGTTATCACAGCTTTGACCCCAGGTGACTATGGAATGGACTGCGCTGCATCACTGACTACAAGAAGGAAAGCAGGCAGTGTTCAGCCCACCCCGTCTCTTGCTGATGAGGCAACAAAGAGCACATCCTCTAACCTCAGGAAGACAGTGAGGCTGTAACTCTAACACTCAAAACAGAAGACGTGAGATGGTCTTTCAAAAAGGTCAATCCTCACAAAGCTCTGGGAGCAGACGACATCCCAGACCAGGTTCTCAGAGCGTACACCAACAAACTGTTCACCAATATCTTCAACCTCTCCCTGAGGCAGTTAGTGGTCTCCTGTCTGAATGACCACGGTCCTATTGCACTGGCATCCGTCATCATGAAGTGCCTTGAGTGGCTAGTCATAGGTCACATCTGCTCCTCCCTCCCTGACATCTGGACCCTCTTCAGGGATCTGCCTATCGAACAAACAGAGCCACTGAGGATGTCATCTCCCTGACAATGCACACTGCCCTCACTCACCTGGAAAAAGGGAATACATATGCAAGAATGCTCTTCATTGACTACAGCTCAGCATTTAACGCCATCATCCCATCAAAACTTGCCTCGAAGCTCATCGACCTTGGGCTGGGAACACCAATCTGCAGATGGATTCTGAACTTCCTCACAAACACGACCCAGGTTGTGAGAGTTGGTAAGCACAATACCTCATCACTCATCCTAAACACAGGAATGCCATATGGATGTTTGCTTAGCCCCCTGTTCACGCATGACTGTGTCGCTAAACATAAGTCCAACACCATTATTAAGTGTGCGGATGACACAACCATCATAGGCCTCATCACAGACAATGACCTGTCTCTCGAAGTCAGCAAAACAAGAGAAATGACAGTGGACTACCAGAAACGATCAGTCGGGGAACACGAGCCCATCCACATCAACGTTGTCAAGGTCGAAAGGATAAGCACCTTCAAATTTCTTGGAGTCAACGTCACCAAGGATCTCTCCTGGACCCTTCACACAGACACTGCAATCAGGAAAGCTTGCCAGCGATTCTACTTTCTGAGGAGGCAGTTTGGCCTGAATGCCAACATTACCTCAAATTTCTACAGGTGTGCGATCGAGAGCTTGCTGACGAGCTGCATTACAGTTTGGTATGGAAGCTGCTCTGCCAGCAGCCATAAATCACTACAGAGGGTGGTGAAAGCTGCAGAGCACATCAATGGCATGAGGCTTCCTGCCATTCAGGACATTTACCTTCAACAGTGCCTCGGTAAAGCACACAGCACCATCAAGGACCACAGCCACCCAGCACATCTGCTGTTCTCCTTGTAACCATCTGGCAGACGTTACAGGAGTCTGTCTGCTCTGACTGCAAGACCCAACAACAGCTTTTACCATCAAGCCATTCGAAACCTCAACTACAACACTTAAACACACACACACATCACACTTCACAGGATGCGCACAGAAGCTGTGCTACAATTTCACAAGTTCAACTACACTCTACATTGGTCACTCCATTTTTATTAGTATTTAAATAAAAATAAAAACCCTTACTCTGCGCAACAGTGTACTAACTGCCATATGTATATACATATGTAATATTTCTTACTGTATCATACTGCTGAGTGACATCTGAGTCTTCTGCTCGTCTAACTAACATATGACTTGCAAATAAAACTGAAACTGAACTGAAACTGATATATTCAAGTTTGTTCAATATATTAATATTTTTATTAATGTATTCAGACTTTCATTCTATATAGTCAAGTTTCATTCAATATATTCAGAGTTTCTTTTCTATATTTGAGATTCATTTAATATATTTGAGGTTTATTTAAAATAGTTAAGGTTATACTTTAAGATAAAAATACTAAAAAAACTAAATACTTAATATAAAAATACTATCACATAATTATAATTATAATATTATATGACTTTCTCAAAGACCACTATAACACCATGTCATGATGAACACGTAGCACAGCCTTTGAATGACTATATAAATTAGTGAAAACACACCCATAACAGATGCCTGACATCAGGCAGGGATGGAGCTGTCAGCTGTGTTTCTTTGTCTGAAATTATATCTGTGTTTAGTTGAGCTGAAATCAGCTCTTGCCTTAGATCTATCTCTAGAAGGTCTGGATCAAATGCCTACAGAGGCTCAGGATAGATCTGTGGCTTCTTCTGTGAAATGTAAGCTGCAGGGTAGCACTCGTCTCCCTGCATTTTCAGTGGACGGGGACTATGTTATTGGTGGTGTTTTCTCTATTCACTACTTCATGCAAACAGTAAACCATGACTACACTACCATGCCTGACCCAGTAAGATGCAGTGGGAGGTCAGTAAGTGGAAGAACTGGGTGACAAATCTGTATGATGTTCAATAGTGTTGTGGTCCTTTTGTGTAGTGCTAGGTAAAAAAAAAATATATTCATTTTGCAATGTATGCTAAATCCACAGTTTTAAAAATACGGATACTGACACTTTATTTTCTTCAAAACAAAAATTATACTGTGTGAACTCTTTTATGAATGCCTTGTTGCCTTCCTTTGAATTCAGTTACTGCTCTTGTGTGATGAATTTAACCCTTATATTTTATCCTCAAATGAATTGCAATTATTAGTTCCCTACTGTCTTTTTTTATGTTAAAGCTAAACTATCCTAAATCTATGTTGTGTAGATTCTAACAGGGAGTTGATGTTCTTTTTACAGTATTGATACCCGTGAGCTGCGCTTCTCACGAGCAATGGTTTTTGCCATTGAAGAGATTAACAACAGCACAGAGCTTCTGCCCGGGATAAGGCTCGGGTATCAGATCTTTGACTCATGTTCATCAGTGCCCGTGGCAGTGCATGTGGCATTTCAGTTGTTAAATAGCTTGGACACTGTGTTTTACACAGGTGGTAACTGCTCACAATCTGGTATGGTGATGACTATTGTTGGTGAGTCTGGGTCTACACCATCCATCAGCATGTCACGCATCCTTGGGTCGTTTAATATTCCTCAAGTAAATGGCAATCTTTGTATTTCTAATAAGCATGCAAATAAGTTTTGATCGTGCTATCCTAAAAATAGTTTTGTTTCCTCTTTTACTTTAGGTGAGCCATTATGCCACTTGCGCATGTTTGTCTGACAAGCAGCAGTACCCGAATTTTTTCAGAACAATCCCCAGTGATCGTTTCCAAGCTGAAGCGCTAGCCAAGCTGGTAAAGCACTTTGGCTGGACTTGGATAGGTGCTGTTCGTTCGGATTCAGATTATGGAAATAGTGGCATGGCATCTTTTCTAGAAGCAGCACAAAAAGAGGGGATCTGTGTGGAATATTCTGTATCTTTCTATCGGACTCACCCACATAGCAGGATCCAAGAAGTAGCAAGTGTTATCCGCAGGTCTCTATATGACAGGTTTTGCTTAGATTGAGAATTGCTTAAAGAAATCCATCCATCCATTAATTCTGCTTATTGTTTTATGTATTTATTTACTACTGTCATATAGCAAACTGAAACAATTAGATTAATTTATGTAAAAAAGAAGACATTTCTAAATGTATTGCATTCTTTCTTAAGGTCTACAGCAGTGGTTATTGTGGCATTTGCAGCTCCTGGGGACATGAGGGTCCTGTTGGAGGAGCTTTCCCGTGAGCCTTTTCTACCTCGCCAGTGGATAGGCAGCGAGGCATGGGTAACCAACACAGAATTAATGAGGTACAGTTTCTGTGCTGGGGCCATTGGATTTGGGATTCAGAAGTCTGTAATCCCCGGTTTCAGAGATTTCCTGCTTAATTTGTCTCCCTCTCAAGTAGCTACATCCCCTATGCTTACTGAGTTCTGGGAAGAATCGTTCAACTGCGAAATGAAAAAAAGTGAGAAAATCCTTCTGATCTGAACTGTTGTTTTGCTTAAGTATAAGGTTAAATAATATTGAAACTTTATGTTCTGATCTCTGGGGTGAGGTTTAGGCACTCAGTTAATGTAGTGATTTTGTCCCATTTTAAAAATGTGACTCATTGTCTATCAAAGAATTTCATACTAATATGATTTGGTAAATACATGACAAATGAAAATGTTTTAATGAAATTTTAAATCTTGCAGTGATGAAACATTCCCTGTGTCCTCTATTGTTTAGGTCCTGTTGTAGACAAGAAGATATGTGATGGAACTGAAGACATACAGAATCTTCAAATCCCTTATACTGACACATCTCAGCTCAGAATTACTAACATGGTGTACAAGGCTGTGTATGCAATGGCACATGCCATCCATAATACAGTGTGTCAGAGCACCAATGGCATAGCTAAGTGTGACAAACTAACCAAGTTAGAGTCCAAACAGGTCAGCTCAAATTAAATAATAATGCCAGTTTCTTTTTGTTTGTTTGTTTTTTACCACTAAGGCATTCTTCATGAAATCAAATTCTAGTAGTTCTAATTTCCATTTTTTTCTTTCTCTTCTCTTGCTTTCTATCTTAAAGATTTTAGCTGAGCTGAAGAAGGTAAATTTTTCCCGAAATGGTTATGGTGTGTCATTTAATGCTAATGGGGATCCTGTGGCGATTTACGAGTTGGTTAACTGGCAGAAGAGTGAAACTGGAAAAACAGAGTTGGTAACAGTAGGGCTTTATGATGCATCACTGCCAGAGGGCCATGATTTCCAGATTAACCGGAAAATAACCTGGATGGAGGATGGCACCCAAGTAATGAATCAAAAGACAAGAACCACACTGCACTTTGGAGGATTGCATATTTATATTTCCGTCTTTTGTTTTGGCTTTATGTCTCACAGGTGCCAGTGTCAGTGTGCAGTGCCAGTTGTCCTCCAGGAACTCGTAAAGTGCTGCAGAAAGGAAAACCCATCTGCTGCTACGACTGTATACTGTGTCCTGAAGGAGAGTCTAGCAATAAAACAGGTAAAATAAAATGATTTAACATATATTCAAAATTATTTTACTGTGTATAAGAGAGACATTGAAGGAATTATTGGTAGAAGTCATCTTTCCGTCTCTCTTTATTTATTTATGTTTTTTAATTCAGATTCAACTGCTTGTTTACCCTGCCACAAGGAATTCTGGCCGAATGCAAAGAGAGACACTTGTATCCCTAAGCCTGTAGAATTTCTTTCATTTCAAGACATCCTTGGAATCATCCTCACTGCATTTTCAGTTCTGGGTGCTTGTCTGGCCATTATGACTGCGGCTGTATTCTTTCATCACAGGACATCTCCAATTGTCCGAGCCAACAACTCTGAGCTGAGCTTCCTGCTGCTCATCTCACTGACTCTATGTTTCTTATGTTCATTAACTTTCATTGGAGCACCATCAGAGTGGTCCTGCATGCTGCGTCACACTGCATTTGGGATCACCTTTGTACTCTGTATCTCCTGTGTACTTGGGAAAACTATAGTGGTTTTAATGGTTTTTAAAGCTACACTTCCAGGAAGCAATGTGATGAAATGGTTTGGTCCTCCACAACAAAGAATGACTGTTGTGTCTTTCACCTTCATTCAAGTTTTAATATGTACTATTTGGTTGGTACTTAGCCCTCCATTCCCAATTAAAAACCTAACCGCATACAAGGAGAAAATCATACTAGAATGTGATTTAGGCTCTGCTGTAGGCTTCTGGGCTGTACTCGGTTACATAGGCCTACTTGCTGCCTTTTGTTTTGTTTTAGCTGTCTTAGCCCACAAATTACCTGATAATTTTAATGAAGCCAAGTTTATCACCTTCAGCATGTTGATATTCTGTGCAGTGTGGATCACCTTTATCCCAGCATATGTCAGCTCTCCTGGGAAATTCACTGTAGTTGTGGAGATTTTTGCCATTCTGGCCTCCAGCTTTGGACTAATAATGTGTATATTTGCTCCAAAGTGTTTCATCATATTGTTTAAGCCCGAGAAGAACACCAAGAAATATGTCATGAATAAAAATGTATCATAGGATTTAGAGGTTTCATACTTAAGATGCCGATAAGAATTTCAAAACATACTTCTTCAAGACAAGCTCTTGATTTTTAGTTTCAACTCAATTCAAACACTTAATATGTGCTTTTTTAATAATAATTTTCGAATGATTTAGTATCTTTCAATGTATTTGTGTGAGATTTATTTTTTTCAAGGCACAAAAATAAAATTCATATTTCATGATAACAATATCATATTCTGAGTCCTGTTTTTGAGTTGTTCAATACAATCAATGGTAATTAAAAAGTTCCAAATGTAAATTTAATATCCTGAGTGTGCATATGTCTAGTACAAATTCCAAATGATATTAGGATTCATGCATTCATCTGAATGTTACCCTGAAATATGCCACACACGTGAATGTTACATAGGTAAGCACACGGCAGTGATTTCTCATTGCAGAACAATGAAACCATCCCACCAGAAAACTGTCCAGAAGCGTTTTGAAAAACAGGATAAAAAATATTTACCTATCCTCCATAATTCCAGCATTCCAATTTGCTTGGTTAGGGGGTATGGCAATAGAAAAGGTGTGTTAATATTGAATTATAATGTTATCAACTGAATTCACACAACATTCACAGTTTCTAATTCTCGGAAGTCACAAAAATATATTTTCAGTGAGTGATGAACCGCAGGAATATCAGAAATATTAGCACTGAATCTATATTTGGGTGAAATAATGAAAGAAAAACTGTTTTTCACTTCCTTTTTTTCCACTTTTAATTTGTCAAACGTCTTTTAAGATTTGACAAAACAAGTATTCAAGATTAATTTGTACAGTTGTTCTTAGCTTTATACATCATTTACATTTGTATCATTACAAATTGCAAGCACACTAGAATAAACGAATAAAAGGTATTACAAATAACACAAAATAACAAACATGTCCAAATGTAATTATTACTGAAGAAGGACATTGTAAAAAACATTTTTTTAAATGAATTTTGGATAATGTGTGGCATTAGTTGTGCTAAGAAAGGTATAAAAACAGAGTACTCATGTGAAACATACTGATACGCAGGATGTAGGACCCAAATGCAGGACTAGAGAAACAGAGGAATAAACTAAAAGAGGCAGCTTTTATTGTGCTGTGAAAACTAGAATACTAGTTACAAGAAACAAAACATAACAACTAGAAGCTAGGAAACTAGGAACTCAGGAAACCAGAAAACTAGAAATAAAGAAGCTAGAAACTTGGAGCTGATGAGAAATAAATATAGGAACCAGGAGCACAGAGGAACCACACAGTACTGAGATGATAGATAGATTGAAGTTCTCTGGTTACCTGTAATCGTTTTTCTTTGGCACCAAAGACTATTACTTCAGTTTTGTTTTTGTTTAGCTGGAGAAAATTGTGGCACAACCAGTCATTAATTTCCTCAATGAATTTACCAAGAGCCTGTACAGGGCCTCGGTCTCCTGGTGACATTGTGATATATATTTGTGTGTCATCTGCATACGTGTGATAGTTTATTTTGTTGTTCTTTATAATCTGTGCCAGTGGGAGCATGTAAATGTTAAAAAGAAGAAGTCCCAAGATGGAACCTTGGGGAACTCCACATGTGATACTTGTCTGCTCAGATGAACTAAAAGTTTTCATTTATGATTCTCACTGCTTTATTGCCTGAGTACAGGGAAAACAGAGAACTAAACTAAACTGGGAAATGATCAACTGAAATGCGAGGAAACACAGGGAAACAAAGCCATGAGGGATGACGCGACACGGAACAGAGGGAGACTCTGACATAAATACACAGAAGGTAATGAGGGAAGTGGAAGCACACAGGGACCAAAGCTGAGGACAATTACACTTGACAGGACGGGGAGGACACGAAACCGGAAGCCCTGACACCAAGATGTGGACCTTCAACGTAACACAGGAAGTACAGAGAAACAGCCTGGAGAGAGAGGGAGAGAACATGAAGAAATACACGAAGGGAAGAGGAAAACACGGAACACAAGGAGTGGGAGCAAAGCACAATAACTCACATCACTATATAGACAATCACACAGAGGGAGACACAGAAGGTAACAACACAGGGGGAACATATGGGCAGAGAAGACTAAACACAGAACAGAGGGCACAGAGAAACATCCAACCGGTTTTTCCCATGGTATCAAGGGAAGGATCTCAGAGCAGCCCTTCTGCCCTCGGTGTCAGACCACTTCGAAGAACCGGCTTCCCCTGCAGCCTTTTATTTCTGTGACAAACAGTTTACACAAACACCCATTGTAAACCCCCCTATGGTTATAAAAGATAAGGGGTTGCCTTACTATTGTAATAGTTGTGGGACTCTCCTAGTGGGTGTGTGTTTTTAGTGGCAGCCATTCCATGCTGCTCGTGTTCCATTTGTACGTGTTTTGGAGGTTTCACGTCCTTCTGAGTTTTACGTGCTTCGGAGTTTGTACTAGTAATGCACGAATCATGAACAAATTGTTCAGTACTCGAGAATCACTTTACTGACTCATGAATCATGATTCACAAGCCCAACTGACTCACTGACTCATCCCTGTTGCTGTTAGCAGCAATATATCTAGCTTATAATTAAAATTGTGGAAAAAAACAACATCCAGTAACTTAACAAAAAATCCCTGCTCTGAACTGGAAGAAAAAAACCCTTAGTAGAAGCTCACATTAAGAAAATAGCTCCTCGGTTCACAGTAGCATCGCTCTGCTAACATGCTAACAGCACATTTGAGCTACTCACCCCCTCCCTTCCTGTGCTGAATCACAGAGCGAACAAATCACTCAGGACTCACTAACCCCCTCCCTCCTGGCTCACAGCTTCTTCTTCTTCTTGGTTGGCAACCAATGTTAAGGTGCATTACCGCCCCCTGGCTCACAGCTTCGTGGACATTTAGATGAGAAAATATATATTTAACACATACACATGGGCTACCATAAATATACTTTTAATTATTCATTCCACATAAAATGTAATACATAAATTATAAAATACAAAAACCAACTATTTACATTTCATTTTTTAACTATTTAACTATTTAAATTTTCAGATTTTTCCTTTAAACAAATTTAAAGTGAAACAACACAAAACACTGCAAACCACAACACAATAAAATGTAAATTAAAATATGGAAAACAAAAAGAAGATGCACATTTTTTGTCATAAAAGGCCTGGGATGATGTTTTGGGAGAGTGTTTTCCTGCTTGGAATTGCACATATAGGATTCACTGCATGAATAAACTTTCTGAATGCTTTATCATAATTCCCATCACTAGAATACAGAGCCACATTATGGCTGGTGTTTCTGGCTTTTCAATGAGTCCTGAATTGCACCCGCTCCCATTTCAAAATCAAACAACTGTAGACAAGCTGGTGAACCTCCATACAGTAAATTATTCATTAGAAGAAAAAAAAAAATCTAAATAAAAAGGTCAGTTGACTGCTTTTAAAGCTTGCAGTTGATGCAGATATTGTAAATGTCCCAATAAATTCACTGCAGTAGATTCAATTTTTTGAAGCCGCTAGCAACAACAACAACAACAACAACAAACTACTCCACTCTTAACCTATTATATCACAATAAACACATATATTTTATGTTTGCGGTCAAATCGACCCATCCATCCATCCATCCATCCATCTATCCATCTTCTTCCGCTTTATCCGGGCCCGGGTCGCAGGGGCAGCAGCCTAAGCAGAAAAGCTCAGACCTCCCCCTCCCCAGCCACCTCCTCTAGCTTATCCAGGGAAACAAAAGGGCATTCCCAGGCCAGCCGAGAGATATAATCTCACCAGCGTGTCCTGGTCTCCTCCCAGTGGGACATGCCTGGAACACCTCACCCAGGAGGCATCCTTGTCAGATGCCCGAACCACCTCAACTCTCTTTTCAATGTGGAGGAGCAGCGGCTCTACTCTGAGTCCCTACCGGATTGCTGAACTTCTCACCCCATCTCTAAGGGAGAGGCCAGCCACCCTTCGGAGGAAGCTCATTTCCGCCGCTTGTATCCGCGATCTCGTTCTTTTGGTCACTACCCACGTCAAATCGATCCAGGAATCAAAACCTCATGTGCTTCATGGACTTCTGTATATTTGCTGGTCTGTCTTGGGCTGGCGGTCCTCACAGTGTGACCGCAGTGTTTATGCTTTGTGTTCTCGTGTTCCCCATTTTTCCGGTTTGTGTGTGTGTCTCTTTTGGGTGTTCTGGTTTCTCTGTGAGTCTGTGACCGAATAATAGTGTACCCGCCATGGGGTCTCGCTGCACCTGGAGCGCAAACACATAACTGCAGCTGATTATTCTCATCTCAGGAGCTTCGTTGTGAGAGAATCTTTAGTTTTGCCCAGAAGCTAATTATTGAAAGTGTTGGTTGTCATGGGTTAATCCTGCTAATTCATCTCTGCTTTCCTGTTGGATTACAGAAACAGAGGAACGGAGTGGGTGCACCATGAACATTAAACAGAAGAGCGGAACATGGACCACTGTCATGGGAAGGGGACAATACACGGCAATCGGAGGACACACTCCCACTCACTTGGAGCATGCACCGAAAATATTCTGCACCTTGTTGTCATTTTTGCTATAAATAAACGCACTGTCTTCATTCAGAAAGTCCAGCGTTTGGGTCCTAAATCAGCTTCACTGACACCTTTATGAGACATGTGAGTGCTAGCACTGATAGATGGTCATATTAGAGATTGGAGATTGCTGTGTTTAAGGACCACAGTTCAAATCACCATTATGAGATTAATCATGCAGAGCAGCAAAAGCAACAAGGTCTTCTTACCAAGACCAGCATTCAGGGTTGGTGCACTCGAGACAAAATTTGTGATTTCCCATAAAATTGCAAAGAGTTTTTGGTGAACTCTGCAATCTAATTTGCCTTGAGAAAAAAAAAAACATTGAAGACATTTCTGTATTTCCATTTGGCTCTGGATATTTGCTCCTTTGTGCAAGGAGGACCACTGCCAGAGCCCTACCAAATGACCTCCAGGTCATTGGTGTGAATATCTCTGACCAAAACAATTGGACTTTATTAGGGTGGCTTGAGGGTAGGGATGTGCGGATCGATACTGAAATATCGATTTCTCCGATACCAGTTATTTATGTTCTAGAATCAATTCTCACATTAAAATATCGATATTTTAGTAATTTAGGGTAAATTGGTAGTTTATCATTAACAGGAACAGAGTGGAAAGAAACTATATTATTTGGATTGTCTACATTGGAAGGAACAACTTCCTCTTCCGTCTTTCATAGTCACGTGCAAAATACGGCTGTATAATTATATGGCAGCCCCTTGGCGTGTGCACTCACAACAATGGCTGAGCATAAATGGAGTCATGTGCAGATGTATTTTACATCCACAAACAGCCGAGACGTGGTTTGCGATACATGTGACAAGAAAGTTAGGTGTTGTGGCAACACCACTAACCTTGTCAAACACCTCAGAGTAAATCATATCACAGAATATGATGAGTGTATGTTGAGGCGAACTGAAGAGGAGTGGAAAGGGACAGGTGCTGCTAGGGTGAGACAGACGTCTCTCATGGAGTCCTTTAGTGCTGCATGCAGGCAAGGTGTTTTGTAAGTTTTTGTACAAAGTATCGGTATCAGATCAGTATCGCCGATACCACCCTTGGTATCGAATTGGAAAGGAAATCAGTGGTATCGCACATCACTACTTGAAGGCCCAACGTTCTTTAGTGGCCTGTGTGGTCACTGCCCAGCATCGTGGAGTCTGTTGGGCATTTCCCATATAGTACCAGAATTGGTATGTCCACCATTGGTGCCCTGTGGTTTTCACAGATGAGGTCGGTTCACCATGAGCACATGTGTTATGGGGAATGTTTTGCTGCCTGTAATGTCATTCAACATGACAGGTTTGGTGGTGAGTAAGTGATGGTCTGACAAGGTTATCCCTTTAGGAACTCACAGAGCTCATTTCCAGTATACTGTATTATGCAAAATACTATGCTATTACTATTTTTTTTTTAACCTCATAGGCATTGCTCAAATTATTGAGCATTATTACCGATTATTTTTTTCTGATAAGCTAATAATAAAATGTATTGCTTGTAAATTATTTTTGAACACATTTCAAGATGTTGTAAAATACAGATTATAGAACATAATGACTCTCAGAGACTGCTGGGTAAGAGCATGTCATAATAAAGACGTAGCACTGCCTTTGAACAACTATATAAATCAGTGAAAACACACCCATAACAGATGCCTGACATCAGGCAAGGATGGAGCTGTCAGCTGTGTTTCTTTGTCTGAAATTATATCTGTATTTGGTTGAGCTGAAATCAGCTCTTGCCCTAAATCTATCTCTAGAAGGTCTCGATCAAATGCCTACAGAGGCTCAGGATAGATCTGTGGCTTCTTCTGTGAAATGTAAGCTGCAGGGTAGCACTCGTATCCCTGCATTTTCAATGGATGGGGACTATGTTATTGGTGGTGTTTTCTCAATCCACTACTACATGCAAACAGTAAACCATGACTACACTACCATGCCTGACCCAGTGAGATGCAGTGGGAGGTCAGTAAGTAAAAGGATTGGTTTACAAAACATGTTTGGTTGAGGTGGAATAGTAAGAGTCTGACCTGTATGTTGTCTAATGATTTGTAAAAAATCAATAATTTTTTAATATTAGTGATACTGATACTTTATTTTCTTCAAAAGTGAAATTGTACTTTATAAACTTTCTTATGAATGTTTAACATAAGATAAATGCCTATATTATTATCACTGTTATTATATATTAATAATATGTCATTTTGCTTTGATATCAGTTACTGATCTTGTGTGCTGAATTTAACCCTTATATTTTATCCTCAGATGATTTGCAGTTATTAGTTGTTTGTGGCCCAACTAAAAATTTTCCTTACTGTCTTTTTTTCTGTTGAAGTTTAAAATATCTGAAATCTATCTAGTTTAAAATCAAATATTGAGTTGATGTTCTTTTTGCAGCATTAATACCCGTGAGCTGCGCTTCTCACGAGCAATGGTCTTTGCCATTGAAGAGATTAACAACAGCACAGAGGTTCTGCCCGGGATAAGGCTCGGGTATCAGATCTATGACTCATGTTCATCAGTGCCCGTGGCAGTGCATGTGGCATTTCAGTTGTTAAATAGCTTGAACCCTGTGTTTTACAAAGGTGGCAACTGCTCACTATCTGGTATGGTGATGACTATTGTTGGTGAGTCTGGGTCTACACCATCCATCAGCATGTCACGCATCCTTGGGTCGTTTAATATTCCTCAAGTAAATGGCAATCTTTGTATTTCTAATAGGCATGCAAATGAGTTTATATTGTGCCATCCTTAAAATAGTTTTGTTTCCTCTTTTGCTTTAGGTGAGCCATTATGCCACTTGTGCATGTTTGTCTGACAAGCAGCAGTACCCGAATTTTTTCAGAACAATCCCCAGTGATCGTTTCCAAGCTGAAGCGCTAGCCAAGCTGGTAAAGCACTTTGGCTGGACTTGGATAGGTGCTGTTCGTTCGGATTCAGATTATGGAAATAGTGGCATGGCATCTTTTCTAGAAGCAGCACAAAAAGAGGGGATCTGTGTGGAATATTCTGTATCTTTCTATCGGACTCACCCACATAGCAGGATCCAAGAAGTAGCAAGTGTTATCCGCAGGTCTCTATATGACAGGTTTTGCTTAGATTGAGATTTGCTTAAAGAAATCCATCCATCCATTGAATTAATTCTGCTTATTATTTTGTGTTTTATTTACTGCTGTCTATTAGATTAAGAAAATTAGAAATAAATTAGAAATTAAACAGTTTAATTAATACTGGATAACAAAGTTACAAGAAATTTCTTAATGTATTGCATTCTTTCTTAAGGTCTACAGCAGTGGTTATTGTGGCATTTGTTGCTTCTGGTGACATGAAAATTCTCTTGGAGGAGCTTTCACGTGAGCCTTCCCCACCTCGCCAGTGGATAGGCAGCGAGTCATGGATAACTGATTCAGAATTTAGAAGGTTTAATTTCTGTGCTGGGGCCATTGGATTTGGGATTCAGAAGTCTGTAATCCCGGGTTTCAGAGATTTCCTGCTTAATTTGTCTTCCTCACAAGTAGCTACATCCCCTATGCTTACTGAGTTCTGGGAAGAATCGTTCAACTGCAAAATGAAAAAAAGTGAGAAAATCTTTCTGATCTTTAGCAACTGTTGTTTTGCTCAAATATAAGGTTAAATAATATTGAAACTTTATGTTCTGATCTCTGGGGTGAGGTTTAGGCACTCAGTTAATGTAGTGATTTTTCCCATTTTAAAAATGTGACTCATTGTCTATCAAACAATTTTATACTAATATGATTTGGTAAATACATGACAAATGAAAATGTATTAATGAAAATTAAAATCTTGCAGTGATGAAACATTCCCTGTGTCCTCTATTGTTTAGGTCCTGTTGTAGACAAGAAGATATGTGATGGAACTGAAGACATACAGAATCTTCAAATCCCGTATACTGACACATCTCAGCTCAGAATTACTAACATGGTGTACAAGGCTGTGTATGCAATAGCACATGCCATCCATAATACAGTGTGTCAGAGCACCAATGGCATAGCTAAGTGTGACAAACTAACCAAGTTAGAGTCCAAACAGGTCAGCTCAAATGCTCAGTTTCTTTTGTTACCACTAATGTATTCTTCATGAAATCAAATATTAGTATAAGGCCTAATATTTTGGCATATCTTTTCTCTGCTTTCCATTACTTTCTAACATACAGATTTTAGCTGAGCTGAAGAAGGTAAATTTTTCCCGAAATGGTTATGATGTGTCATTTAATGCTAATGGGGATCCTGTGGCAATCTACGAGTTGGTTAACTGGCAGAAGAGTGAAATTGGAAAAACAGAGTTGGTAACAGTAGGACTTTATGATGCATCACTGCCAATGGGCCAAGAGTTCCAGATTAACCGGAGCATAACCTGGATGGAGGATGGCACCCAAGTAATGAATCAAAAGACAAGAACCACACTACACTTTGGAGGATTAAGGATATATATATATATATATATATATATATATATATATGTCTTTTGTTTTGGCTTTATCTCTCACAGGTGCCAGTGTCAGTGTGCAGTGCCAGTTGTCCTCCAGGAACTCGTAAAGTGCTGCAGAAAGGAAAACCCATCTGCTGCTATGACTGTATACTGTGTCCTGAAGGAGAGACTAGTAATACAACAGGTAAAATAAAATGATTTTACATATATTCAAAATTATTTTAGTGTGCATAACAGTAGCAGCGGGAATGAAGATCAGCACCTCCAAATCCGAGGCCATGGTTGTCAGCCCGAAAAGGGTGTAGTGCCCACTCCGGGTCGGGGATGAGTTCCTGCCCAAGTGGAGGAGTTCAAGTATCTCGGGGTCTTGTTCGCGAGTGTTCGGGGGAAGGGAGCTGGAGATCGACAGACGGATTGGTGCTGCGGCCGCAGTGATGCGGACGCTGCACCGGTCCGTCGTGGTGAAGCGCAAAGCATGCTGAGCGTAAAAGCGAAGCTCTCAATTTACCGGTCGATCTACGTCCCTACCCTCACCTATGGCCACGAGCTGTGGGTAGTGACCGAAAGAACGAGATCACGGATAAAAGCGGCGGAAATGAGCTTCTTCCAAAGGGTGGCTGGACCCACCCTTAGAGATGGGGTGAGAAGTTCACTGATCCGGGAGGGCCTCAGAGTAGAGCCGCTGCTCCTCCACATTGAAAAGAGAGTTGAGGTGGTTCGGGCATCTGACAAGGGTGCCTCCTGGGTGAGGTGTTCCAGGCATGTCCCACCGGGAGGAGGCCCCGGGGCAGACCCAGGACACGCTGGAGAGATTATATCTCTTGTCTGGCCTGGGAATGCCTTTTTGTTCCCCCAGATAAGCTAGAGGAGGTGGCTGGGGAGAGGGAGGTCTGGGTTTCTCTGCTTAGACTGCTGCCCCTGCGACCCAGCCCCGGATATAGCAGAAGAAGATGGATGGATGGATGTGCATAACAAAAAAAAATTAACAAATTAATTCTTGAAGCCTTCTTTCTGTCTCTCTTCTTTTTCTTTACATTCAGATTCAGCTGATTGTTTACCCTGCCACAAGGAATTCTGGCCTAATGCAAAGAGAGACACTTGTATCCCTAAGCCTGTAGAGTTTCTTTCATTTCAAGACATCCTTGGAATCATCTTGGCTACACTCTCTGTTCTGGGTGCTTGTCTGGCCATTACCACTGTAGCTATATTTTTTCATCACAGGACATCTCCAATTGTCCGGGCCAACAACTCTGAGCTGAGCTTCCTGCTGCTCATCTCACTGACTCTGTGTTTCTTATGTTCATTAACTTTCATTGGAGCACCATCTGAGTGGTCCTGCATGCTGCGTCACACTGCATTTGGGATCACCTTTGTACTCTGTATTTCCTGTGTACTTGGGAAAACTATAGTGGTTTTAATGGCTTTTAAAGCAACACTTCCAGGTAGCAATGTGATGAAATGGTTTGGTCCTCCACAACAAAGAATGACTGTTGTGTCTTTCACCTTTATTCAAGTTTTAATATGTACTATTTGGTTGGTACTTAACCCTCCCTTCCCAATTAAAAATCTAACCACATACAAGGAGAAAATCATACTCGAATGTGATTTAGGCTCTGCTGTAGGCTTCTGGGCTGTGCTCGGTTACATAGGCCTACTTGCTGCTTTTTGCTTTGTTTTAGCTGTCTTAGCCCGCAAATTACCTGATAATTTCAATGAAGCTAAATTTATCACCGTCAGCATGCTGATATTCTGTACAGTGTGGATCACCTTTATCCCAGCATATGTCAGCTCTCCTGGGAAATTCACTGTGGCTGTTGAGATTTTTGCCATTCTGGCCTCCAGCTTTGGACTAATAATGTGTATATTTGCTCCAAAATGTTTTATAATTTTGTTTAACCCCGAGAAAAACACCAAGAAATATTTAATGAACAAAAATCCAACTTAGGTTTGTAATTTTTAATATTATAACAGGAAGATCAAATATTAGACACAATGAATTATTTATAACTTTACCTTATTACTTACTCATTTATTTCTCAGTTTTTGAATCTATGCCTATACATATACAGGGTGGTGAAAAAATATTTCTCCCTTTTCCAATTCATAGTTTTTTTTCACTTTTGTCACACTTAAATGTTTCAGATCATTAAATACATTTTGACATAAGATAAAGATAATCCAAATAAATGCAAAATTTAGTTTGTAAATGATTAATTTAATTTAATGAAAATTATAAACCTGCGTAATGTCATGTCAAGGATCTTATTCAAATTTGAATCAAGACTTTGACTAGACCATTCAAAATTTTTAGATATGTTTTGCTTTTGTTTGGTTTTTTGAGTCACTCGGGGGTAGACTTGGTGTTGTGTTCATGACCATTGTTCTTTGGTATAACCTAAGTGAGCTTTTGAGCTTTAGGTCATAAACTCGTGGCCAGACATTCTACCGATTTTCTGGTAGAGAGCAGAATTCAGAGTTCCATCAACTACAGTAACAATTACAGGAAATTGTCCTTGTCCTGAAGCATAAAGCAGCCCCAGATGATATTAAAACATAACTTTTTTCCATGAATAAATAAAATCATTATTGAAAAACTGCATTTTATTTTCCTAAATATCTTTATCTAATATTAAAATTTTGTATTATATTTCTCTCTCTCTCTCTCTCTCTCTCTCTCTCTCTCTCCCTATATATATATATATATATATATATATATATATATATATATACACACACACACACACACACACACACACACATACATATATGTATATATATATATATATATATATATATATATATATATATATATATATATATATATCAAACCAGAGGCAAAGGTACAATAATGTTGACCAGAATTTTCCAAAGTAAGTATTGTGCAGAATCAACACAGGGAAAAAACAATCAAAGAGTAGACATCTGTCTGATCTGTTACTTGAATGTAGTGGCAGACATCCTATACAGCCATGTTTAGATATAAGATTCCTGTTAAATGCTACCATTCACATCAATGAATATTTTCTATTTGGAATGTGATATCATCAGAGAATGTGGGTAAAACAGAAGTTACCTTGGCTTGGTTTACTTTGACTACATGGCCACTCTTACCTGTTTCTTCTTGCTTTCTCTCCTTTTGCTGTCTTCATCCTCTCTCTCTACTTCTCTCCCTATCTATCCTTTTCTTTCAATCTTTCTGCTGACACCATAAGGTAAATGTAAGAGTGAAACAGAATTTACAGCCCGATAAGTGACTGGTTTACATCACCTTATAACGAAATTCTAATTGAATATGGGTTGTTGCTGCCCATTGAATTTTACAGTTTTCACTTTTCTTTGCTAATGTTTCAGGTAAAGTTCGTTTTAACCCTCTCGAGGTAGGCGTTACCAATTGGCAACAGTTAAAAACTAACAACCTGATTACCCCACATACATATTTTATGAGGTTTTTTTTTACTCAGAAGTACCACTGCAGGACTTGGTTGTGCATTAGCAACAAAAAGTTTAATTTGAGCCTGAGAGGGTTAAATCAGTACTGGATGGCCATGATCTTCATGACCACTTCACATGAAAGGGTGTAGTAATGTAGCAATACTGAAAAAATTCTAATATTAGAAAAATATGAAAAGGATGCACAAAATACAGAAAGAAAGTCCAAAGTGCGAATTCACTGTTTTCTAATTTAGTATTAACAGCACTAAATGAATGTTCTTTGACCCATAAGACTGGAAAAACGTTTCTATTTAAAAAATGAATATTGAAAAGACAGTTTTATTATTACAGCCACTGCCTTTAACATTCTGAGATTAATTAGAAAATAAATACAAAAACTGATTTCAAAATGTGTTTACATGCTAATTGAAAAAAAAAATTGGAACTGCAAAGGGATGCTGTGTTTTAGGCTCATATATTAAGAATTAAGACTTTATATATATGGATTAAGATAACAATAAAATTGTTGTAAATTGTTCCCAGCCAATAGAAGAAAAAGCAAGTAATAAAGCTGCTTCTAAATGCAAAGACATTAAACACTACTGGAAAATCTCTCAGACTGTCATTAGAGAGCGGTCTGAGGGACCTTCAAGGTTTGTGATTCTATTTTTCAGAGAACTGGTTTGTCAGTAAGTAGAGTTGATCACTAATCTGGATCACATTTGCAGCATGAGTTACCATGGTCATGTAACCTGGTAATAAGTAAACCACCTTCCACCAAGGTTCACCCTGAAGTTACCTGAATAAGACAAAATTCTGTAGCACAGGCCTCAGCTCTTTCTTACTAACAATGCTGCAATCATGGCTGGGACCAATGTTGTTTTTTTCTTTTCACAAATGTTCAGGAAATAATTACTAACTGTTAGTTAGTCTCTGCTTAACAACAGAGTTTTCCCTTTCCCCAAACCCCCCTGGACACCAAGCCCAATTCTTATTGTTAGTAATAAAGCATTCAATCTATCTGATTCATTCTCTGCAATCTGTTTGCTGCTTTTGGGTTCTCTCAATAACCGTTACCCTTAAGTCATCTTATATTTGACTCAATTCTCTCAATTTGTTGCCCAAACAATGACACTTGTGAATGGAATCTGACAATTTCACTACTCAAAGAAACATTAACAAATACTGTCATTTAAGATATTATACATCTATACAACAACTGAAAGCTATTGCATGGCATGTATAAATTGTGTAGACAGTAAAATGGTCCACATCAGTTTTCCATATTTCCATATTTGGCCATCACTGAATGTTTTAACTCAGGGTGAGCCAACACCTCCTCAACTCACCCACAGGCCAACCTTATGTGATTTAGATGCAAGCAGGGGCGACTTTAGCCCATTTTTGGGGGTGCTTCAGCCCATTAACCTTATAACTCCTGTAAAATCAAATGATCCGTCAATCAAGGATAATGTTGGATCAGTGTTTCAATATTTATCTTTTATTAGATGTTCGTGTGGTTTGGTTATTTGCCTTTTGGTTGAAAGTACACTGAGAGAGGACTTTTTGTTAGTGATCTTAATAGTATTTTTTTCATATTAATATAATTTTTCATCTAATTGAATCTATTTGTGTATGCTTGTCAGTCCAAAGAGGGAGAGAGGAAAGAGGGGAACGTGAGGAGAAAGTACAAGGTCAGGAAGAACCAGGTAAGAAAACAGACAGGGAATAGTGCCAGGCAAAACAGAAACTGTTGAACTGACAAAGAGAAAAAAATGATTTTACTCACACAATCTGGAAATTGTGTTCTCCCTATAGTAAAGCTGCTATACAGAATCTGCTAAACAAACTGGGTTGAAACATTGTTGACCCTCTTTAACAACATCCCAACATAACATTATAATTGATTGGGGAGATTAAAATTAATTATATATTTTATGTGGTTCAGCCACAACTCTACTAAAACCTCAGCCAGTAATAGGTAGGCCAACTTTTGGACCGTCCAGTTGTCTGTATGACTGCCACAGTACATACATCACATTTGCACACTATCAGAAAGTGCCAAACGGTGCCCTGGTGGAGTGAGGAGCTGTAAAGAGAAGCAGAGTGCTCTGTTTATATTCTAAAAATGTTTTAAGCTAGCTTGTTTCAAAGATTCTGTACAGCAGCTTTAAATGTTTTCCAAAAGCACACATACACTTCTCAGTGTTTCTCAAACCTTTTACAGTGTGTACCACCTGATAAAAATGTTAAGCTCTCCTAAGTACCACTATGAAAGCATGAAACTCATAAATATTACAACACAAAATTAGTATTATTAAATTAGTAAAATTAGTATCTGCAGTAAAGATTTTTTCATGCATGGTATACATTCTACCACAGGCCAAGTTGCCTCCATTTATATATATTAAATATTTTGTAATAATTTATTTGTAATAATTTATTCTGTTTTGGGAGTGTTTTTTTTATGTATCAGTATTATATTATACATACACATTAAAATTGAATCCCTGTCCAAAAAATGCACTCAGTTTACTTTTCACTCACTATGAGCATCATTCATAATTTTCCACCAGTAATTAAGGAACTATATGTATTTTTTTTTTATTCCAATCCATTCTTTTTTTGCAGCATTTAAATAACCATGATCAGATTTGATGGTTTTGTTACAGACTTTTCAAAAAAGTGTTTTGCATTTCTTTCACAATTGTGGGGATTAAATTGTGTTAAAATGCACAAAACAGTGATGTCATGTTTTGAGACAAGGACCCCGGCACAGAGAGACTTGATGAATTTAAGAATCTTGTGATTTAATAAAGAAATTTGCAGACTTGCACAGAGATGGTAAAATTATGATGACCGATAACGGAGATGAAGACAACAGACAACGAGGACAGGGAGGATGCAGGGACTGACAGAGACAGGGAAGAAGTCTCATTGTGACGAGTAAAGTGTATCTTGGCTGGCTGAGCAGCTCTCTGGGTGCTCAGCACCCCCAAAGCTCTTATCCTAGAATCGCCCCTGGATCCAAGGTGTTTTCAAACCTTTGAGCCAAATTTCTCCTATACAAAACATGCAGCAGTCTGTGCCAGGCTTACTTTAAGACTGTTGGTTCCTGTCGAGCCTACACAGTACTGGTCAGTGCTGTACCAAAGCTTTAAATGCTAGAAAGAAAAAAAATAAAACTCTATGCATGGGTAGTATTTAGGCATTAATAATTTTAATTATAATTTTACTATGACCTGACACATGAGTTTTCTGACAAATATATAACAATGAAGGATTTAACATTTTTGAGCAGAGGCCTTGCTGCGAAAAGAAATGAAACATACCCAGTGCATGAACTAGTGAGGGTATACTGTAGGACAAATACATACTATAGGGAAAATATGAAATGATTATCCATACAGCAGAGCACTACATTTTAATATTAATGCTTATAGAACAACAACATTGTTTTGTGTGGTTTTTAGCACCAGACACAGGAGAATAATAATATAAGTGTGTGACTCTAGGAAAACAGCTCAACAAACTTTAATTTAAAGCAGTGGTTCAACTTAAGAAATTAACGATTTGTTCAAGCAGTGTTATCCTCTCTCCTGTTGCACTTTGCTGTGATTGGGTGATCTAATGATGACTCATAAGAAACAATAAAATGACACAAGCACCAGATATATTAAAACACTTCACTGTGGTGTCATACACTATGCTAGAGGACCACTGGTTTAAGCACAAAGTTTTTATGAGTTTACCGTGGATAATGCATTCAACTCTTGTTGGTTATTTTCTTTGGGTGTTTTTTAATGTCTTCTTTAATACGATTTGTATTGTGTTCTTTGGTGTTAACAGTACTAAGTCACTAAGTGTGGAGGGAAGTGTTGTGGAAAAAGAAGGAACTGCGATGACAGAGCCAATGCATGGTTTAAAGATCAGGGGAACGAGAAGTGTTGATTCTAGTTTATCTCAGTGTGTAAAACTGGGAGGCAGTGAGCTCCCAGCCTTGCACTCTGATGGGGATGTTGTGATTGGAGGGTTTTTCCCTCTGCATTATGTTGTCACTGAGCCACAGCACGGCTACAACAGTAAACCTCAAATTACATCATGCAGTAGGTGTGTGTAGTATAGTGCTTTTTTTTCTTCTTCCTTTGAACACTGAAAAGTCAAAAAGGCATAAGCTTTGACCATATTGCCATGTTTTGATAAGACTGTTTAAATGATATTGTTTTATTAAATTAATAAATACGTTATTGAGTTTTTCTTATCTACAGCTTTTATCAAAGAGCCTTTCGCTGGATGATGACTATGGTGTTTGCAGTGGAGGAAATTAACCATAATTCAAGTCTGTTACCAGGTGTTGAACTAGGCTACCATATCATGGACTGCTGTGACCATATCCCCACCGGCCTGCAGGCTCTTTTTTCGTTACTCAGACACTCTAAAACTGTCGACAGTAAGGTTGAAAAATCAGCAGATACTGAATACAATGGTATCAACGGGGAAGGGTTAAACACTGTAAGACTAACTACAAAAGAAATAATGACCACATTGAAAAATAGAAATGAAATCTCAAATAGTGTTAAAAACACTGGATATTACCTAAATGAAAATACAAGAGAAGAAATAAAGACAAAAGAGTCTTCCACATGTCTATATTATTCTCCGGTGCCTGCTGTGATTGGTCTTGCATCCTCTTCCCCTACAAGAACTGTTGCTCACACACTTGGACCTTTCAACATACCACTGGTAATAAACTGTACAACTTTATTTAATAGTGTTGTGTATTTGGTTTGTGTTTTAGCTCAATAATACAGAAAGAAATCACTTTCTCTCTAGGTGAGTTATTTTGCCACTTGTAGCTGTCTTACTGACAAGCATTTGTACCCATCATTCTTAAGAACTGTGCCAAGTGATCTCTTTCAAGTTAGAGGTCTCGTAAAGCTTGTCACATTTTTAGGCTGGTTCTGGGTGGGCACAATAGGAACTACGGTGAGATAAAAACTTTTTTTAAATGCTACAATAAGACAGCTTTAGACAGCAACATGATTTATAAATGTTTTCTGTATATAAATTTTAGGATGACTACAGCCTTTATGGCATCCAAGCATTCTCTAATCAGTTTGGAAGGCAAGGTGGATGTGTGGCATTTCATCTCACCATCCCGACATCGCCCACAATGGCTGAAATACAAGAAATGGCAGATAAGCTGGAGAGTTCAACTGCTCGGGTTGTGGTGGTGTTTGCTACAGAAGGGAAGCTCCTAAATCTTTTCTTAGAAGTAAGTAGTGATATATAGTGTCATTATGCTCATAATTGTTTTCATGAAAATTGCTGCATTCTTTTATCTATGTTTTTCCAGCTAGCTCAAAGGAATGTGACAGGGATACAGTGGATAGCCAGTGAAGCCTGGGTGACCTCGAGCCGACTGGCCTCACCCCAGTTTCTCCACATTCTAAGGGGAACACTGGGCTTCACTTTCCCTGGAGTCAGCATCCCAGGCTTGAAAGAGTTTCTTTTGAATGTCCGACCCTCTCCCAAACCAGGAATGGAATTTTTCAATATGTTCTGGGAAGAACATTTTGGTTGTAAGCTAGAGTTTGAAAGCCAAAGAGCCAAAGACTATAAAGCAGATGATTTCAATGTTAATGATAGTTTTCGTTACAACTCAGGTTTCCAAAACAATTCTCTTTATATGGTCGGATTTAATGTGGGACAAAAAAGTTTATTTAACATGTCAGCTTATAAAGATGGTGAATATGCTTTTGAAAAGCCTGTATGCACAGGGTCAGAGGATTTGAGAAACACTGACAGCAGTTATAGTGATGTATCTCAGGTTCGAATATCCTACAATGTTTATAAAGCTGTGTATGCCGTTGCCCATGCTCTGCACACTTTTTTGAACTGTGATTCAGCAGGACCAAGCGGGGGATTGTGTGAGAAACACAGCTCATTTTCAAATGGTCAGGTAATTGTAATTATTATTATAAAATCTTTAAATCAACATTCATGGGATTCATGTGTAGGGTTTTTTTTTTTTTTTTTGCCATTCTTATGTTTTTCTAATTCTCTTTTCATGTAGTTTCTTCAATATCTGAATATGGTCAATTTCACCAACCAGTTTAATGATAAAGTATACTTTGACTCCAATGGAGAGCCAGTCCCCCTTTATGACATTATTAACTGGCAGAAGGACAGCAAGGATAAAATCAGGTGGAATATAATACTTTAAAGTGTAAATGAACTGCATGTTAAAGTAATTATAAACAATAAACTATAGTTATATTTATTTTACTTATCTGAGGATAACTGCAATTTTTTGATAAAACTCTTCAATATATAAATTCTTTGGCCTTTTGAAATATTTTATGCTACTTTATGTTAGATTTATCAAAGTTGGAACATACGATGCTTCAGCACCACAGAGAGAGCAGTTGCAAATAAAAAAGAACACCATTGTATGGACAAAAGGACAGTTACAGGTAGGTCATAGTTATCCTGCACGTATTTGTTATGAAACTGTTCAAATTAACTTGATACACTATCTTAAATAGCAAAAGCAACATGTTGATTGTTGTTTACTTTTCTCTGTTCCTTGTTCAGGTTCCTGTATCTCAGTGTAGTGCTCCATGTCCCCCTGGCAGCAGGCAGGCCACACGCCAAGGAGAGCCCAAATGCTGCTTTGATTGTTTGCCCTGTGCAGATGGAGAGATCAGCAACCAGACTGGTAGCCAATATATGTTATTTTATTTTATTTTTTTAAAGAAGATAAAAAAATAAATTATTATGTAGTGCAATGAAGAAGGTCATTGAATTTAAAGATGGACACTTGAAGAACCATCAAGATATGTTGATATGCAAGGAAAACTTCCATAATGTTTACACACATATATTTACGTTTTGTGTTCCCAAAGGTTCTACTGAGTGCACAAAATGTCCTGAGTACTTCTGGTCAGACAAAGAAAAAGTGAAATGTGTTGCAGGGGAAGAAGAATTCCTCTCTTTCTATGACACCATGGGAATCATCCTAGTTGCACTCACCCTGTTGGGATTCTTACTGACCACCATCATCACCATTGTCTTTCACAGTTTCCGCTTTACACCCATCGTCAAGGCCAACAACTCAGAAATAAGTTTCTTGCTTCTCCTGTCACTCAAGCTCTGTTTCCTGTGTTCTTTGGTGTTCATTGGTCAGCCGTCTTGGTGGACATGTAGGCTCCGCCAGGCAGCATTTGGGATCAGCTTTGTCCTGTGTTTGTCCTGCCTCCTTGTTAAGACTATTGTAGTCCTCCTGGCTTTCCGGACTAATGTACCTGGTTCCAGGGGTCGGAAGCTGTTTGGAACATCTCAGCAGAGGATTCTGATCATCTGTGCGACAGCTCCTCAGGTAGGAGGAACAGTCACTGTCATTTAAAGATCAGTTTGTATCTTGCTGGTATTCTTCTATCATCCTATCCTCCCCTCAGATTTGTCTCTGTTCTGGCTGGGTGTTGGGAGCACCTCCCTTTCCATTCAGGAACCCAAACTACCAAGCTTTAACTGGAAAAGTGAGTATTAAATACTGAAAATATGACTTCTGTAATTTATTTTCTTGATTTAGTTGCCATACACCATCAGAAAAGATGAAAATGTCCATATCTTTATCTACAGTGGCTTGCAAAAGTATTTGGCCCCCTTGAACTTTTCCACATTTTGTCACATTACAGGCACAAACATGAATCAATTTTATTGGAATTCCACGTGAAAGACCAATACAAAGTGGTGTACACGTGAGAAGTGGAACGAAAATCATACATGATTCCAAACATTATTTACAAATAAATAACTAAAAGGTGGGGTGTGCATAATTATTCAGCCCCCTGAGTCAATACTTTGTAGAACCACCTTTTGCTGCAATTACAGCTGCCAGTCTTTTAGGGTATGTCTCTACAAGCTTTGCACATCTAGAGACTGAAATCCTTGCCCATTCTTCTTTGCAAAACAGCTCCAGCTCAGTCAGATTAGATGGACAGCGTTTGTGAACAGCAGTTTTCAGATCTTGCCACTCGATTGGATTTAGATCTGGACTTTGACTGGGCCATTCTAACACATGGATATGTTTTGTTTTAAACCTTTCCATTGTTGCCATGGCTTTATGTTTAGGGTTGCTGTCCTGCTGGAAGGTGAACCTCCGCCTCAGTCTCAAGTCTTTTGCAGACTCCAAGAGGTTTTCTTCCAAGATTGCCCTGTATTTGGCTCCATCCATCTTTCCATCAACTCTGACCAGCTTCCCTGTCCCTGCTGAAGAGAAGCATCCCCAGAGCCTGATGCTGCCACCACCATATTTGACAGTGTTCAGAGTGATGTGCAGTGTTGGTTTTCCGCCACATATATAGTGTTTTGCATTTTGGCCAAAAAGTTCCATTTTGGTCTCATCTGACCAGAGCACCTTCTTTCACATGTTTGCTGTGTCCCCCACATGGCTTGTGGCAAACTGCAAATGGGACTTCTTATGGTTTTCTGTTAACAATGGCTTTCTTCTTGGCACTCTTCCATAAAGGCCAACTTTGTGCAGTGCACGACTAATAGCTGTCCTGTGGACAGATTCCCCCACCTGAGCTGTAGATCTCTGCAGCTCGTCCAGAGTCACCATGGGCCTCTTGGCTGCATTTCTGATCAGCGCTCTCCTTGTTCGGCCTGTGAGTTTAGGTGGACGGCCTTTTCTTGGTAGGTTTACAGTTGTGCCATACTCCATCCATTTCTGAATGATCGCTTGAACAGTGCCCTGTGGGATGTTCAAGGCTTGGGAAATCTTTTTGTAGCCTAAGCCTGCTTTAAATTTCTCAGTAACTCTATCCCTGACCTGTCTTGTGTGTTCTTTGGACTTTATGGTGTTGCTGCTCCCAATATTCTCTTAGACAACCTCTGAGGCCACCACAGAGCAGCTGTATTTGTACTGACATTAGATTACACACAGGTGCACTCTATTTAGTCATTAGCACTCATCAGGCAATGTCTATGGGCAACTGACTGCACTCAGACCAAAGGGGGCTGAATAATTATGCACACCCGACTTTGCAGTCATTTATTTGTAAAAAATGTTTGGAATCATTTATGATTTTCGTTCCACTTCTCACGTGTACACCACTTTGTATTGGTCTTTCCAATAAAATTGATTCATGTTTGTGCCTGTAATGTGACAAAATGTGGAAAAGTTCAAGGGGGCTGAATATTTTTGCAAGCCACTGTGTACATCTATACGTAGGGATATATTGGGGCGACCGTGGCTCAGGGGGTTGGGAAGCGTATCTGTAACCGGAAGGTTGCCGGTTCGATCCCTGGGCTCTCTGTCCTGGTCGTTGTGTCCTTGGGCAAGACACTTTACCCTACCGCCTACTGGTGTTGGCCAGAGGGGCCGATGGCGCGATATGGCAGCCTCGCTTCTGTCAGTTGTAGCTGTGGCTACAACCGTAGCTTGCCTCCACCAGTGTGTGAATGTGAGAGTGAATGAATAGTGGCATTGTAAAGCGCTTTGGGTGCCTTGAAAAGCGCTATATAAATCCAATCCATTATTATTATTATTATGTGTAAAGAGAGGAATGAAAAATATTCATACAAAATCTCTCTGTATTTATACTTTTTACATCATTAGATTGTTGTGGAGTGTAAAGAGCCATGGCCTCCTGGATTCTATCTGCTCCTTGGTTACATTGGCCTACTGGCCTTTGTCTGTCTTCTCCTGGCATTCTTTGGACGAAAGCTACCGGACACATTCAACGAAGCAAAGTTCATCTCCTTCAGCATGCTGATTTTCTGGGCTGTGTGGATTTCTTTTATTCCAGCTTATGTCAGCTCTCCTGGGAAATTTTCGGTGGCAGTGGAAATATTTGCTATATTAGCATCCAGTTTTGGGTTGTTACTATGTATATTTGTCCCCAAATGTTACATTATTTTACTGCACCCTGAGAGGAATATTAAGAAAGGCATGACTGGGAAATATCCAAGATGAGCATTTTGTATTTTCAGTGTTTTTCAGAGTAATTAAAAAAGTACTCACATTTGAATTTGAAGCAAAATAAAATACCATATGAGAAATGTCTTTTTTGTGATTCTGAATAGTATTTTCCTTTTAGGCCTTTTTAAAAAGAAATATTTACAGTACGAGTACAAGTATAAAAAAGGACATGTCTAGAAATTTTGAAAAATAACATGAAATAGGTTATTATAAAATAAAATGACAGTACACTGCTGTTATTGAATATCAGTGATGGGTCAAGGATAAGGCAAATATAAATATACAATTAGAGCTGAGTTCTATCATAAAAAGAGGAGAGAAAACAAAGACAGCAACAACCAAGATACATGAAACCAAATATCACAATCAAACAGGAAAAGAGAAATAATTAAAAACAGAGACAGGAAGACTAAAACTATATCAATTATATATATGAACACCGCACTGTATAGAAAACATCACCGCAATGAAATAGCCATAGAGTCAGCAATGGACCAGACCAGACCTGGTTCTGAGGGCCTCAGGGATTGTAAAGTTGGAAACTAAGAGACAGATTCACTGATGTTTTGCACCAATACAAACTGAGCTTTGGTGTAAAAGAAAAAAAAAAGAAGCTACTCTGGCTACTGAAAAAGAGAGCACATTGAAAAGCGGTAGGAACTCTGAGATTTTTGCAACTGACCATCTCACAAACACATTTCTGGGAGTTTCTTTCTCGAGACCTAAAATATAGGGAGGGCAATATTTACTAACGTTTGACATATGCAATTTACTCCTAATCTTGCCAATATTTAATGTGAAATAAAGCATGCTGGGTTTTTTTTTACGCTTAATACAATGGCAGCTACTGTATTTCTGCACAGAGGAAGCACTGAAAGGATTTAAGAACTTGTGCTGAGAGTGAGATTTTTCTCCCAATCACAGATGAAGATGTGTTTTAAAAAGTGTCAGCTGCACGCTGATCGGCACTTTCTATCTGTTTCTCTCTCTCTTCCACTCTCTTTCTCCCCTTCTCTCTCGCCGGGGCGGAACTCACTGTGGGTTCACGCCCTCGGCCCACGCCTTCGGGAAATGAGACACCTGGGTCTCATCAAGATGATCAGTATTTAAGCCTTGAGGTGACTGCTGTTTGTCGCTGGATCGTTGTCGACCACGCGCTAGTAAAAGCCAAGCTATAGCAAGTTCAGCTAAGTGTGTTTTTGGTGCATTGTATTTAATCATGTCTCCCTGTCTGCAGAGTTCCCTGGATTTTTCCCCGTGTGATTCCCGAGTGGCAAGTGTTGGAGTGAGAGCATGTGATCGTGTGTGTGGATTATCTGAAGAACGCGTGCTGTTCCCCTGGACTTCCCTGGAGCCCCTTTTCCCCCACTCAGCTGTACATAGCACTCCTCCCGCACCTTCTTGTATATACACCTGGTGAATTGTAAATAAACCTTTCTTGTGTGCATCCGAGCCCAGAGTCCTGCGCTTGAGTCCTCCTTTGAACCGTAACAAAAAAGTATAGGTTAAAGAAATAACACAATACCAGCAGCAGCAATAAAACTTCTTCAAGCATTTCAGTTTTTATCATTGAGTTCTCTTCAACATACTGTAGCTTCTGTGACAGGAATTTCACCATATGTGCAATGGGGTTCCAAGCAAAATGGCTGGAGAATGGTAAGAACAGAGGGATGGCAATAATGATTTTGGACACTATCCTGATAAAAATTTAGGTGTGGGATGAACATCAATCTGATTGTTGCATTTACAATCAAGGTTACAAGGTTATAGCTAGGCAAACCATATGACAAAACCAGATCCAGAGTGTGTCCATGTTTATGTGTGGGACCAACGACAGAGTGCAAAACATTAAAAGCATCAAGTAGGTTTAAAAAGTCCTTTGACAATGGCTTAGTAGGACAACACACAATAATATTCATAAGACCAATGATTAAAACTTGTCATACTTTAGCATTATTTTAGCCAAGAACTCCTGTTATATTTAGGTGGACAGGAAATCACTGCACAAAGAACAGGATTCAATTCAATTCAATTCAACTCAATTTTATTTACAGTGGGGCAAAAAAGTATTTAGTCAGCCACCGATTGTGCAAGTTCCCCCACTTAAAATGATGACAGAGGTCAGTAATTTGCACCAGAGGTACACTTCAACTGTGAGAGACAGAATGTGAAAAAAAAATCCATGAATTCACATGGTAGGATTTGTAAAGAATTTATTCGTAAATCAGGGTGGAAAATAAGTATTTGGTCAATAACAAAAATACAACTCAATACTTTGTAACATAACCTTTGTTGGCAATAACAGAGGTCAAACGTTTACTATAGGTCTTTACCAGGTTCGCACACACAGTAGCTGGTATTTTGGCCCATTCCTCCATGCAGATCTTCTCAAGAGCAGTGATGTTTTGGGGCTGTCGCCGAGCAACACGGACTTTCAACTCCCGCCACAGATTTTCTATGGGGTTGAGGTCTGGAGACTGGCTAGGCCACTCCAGGACTTTCAAATGCTTCTTACGGAGCCACTCCTTTGTTGCCCGGGCGGTGTGTTTTGGATCATTGTCATGTTGGAAGACCCAGCCTCGTTTCATCTTCAAAGTTCTCACTGATGGAAGGAGGTTTTGGCTCAAAATCTCACGATACTTGGCCCCATTCATTCTGTCCTTAACACGGATCAGTCGTCCTGTCCCCTTGGCAGAAAAACAGCCCCATAGCATGATGTTTCCACCCCCATGCTTCACAGTAGGTATGGTGTTCTTGGGATGCAACTCAGTATTCTTCTTCCTCCAAACACGACGAGTTGAGTTTATACCAAAAAGTTCTACTTTGGTTTCATCTGACCACATGACATTCTCCCAATCCTCTGCTGTATCATCCATGTGCTCTCTGGCAAACTTCAGACGGGCCTGGACATGCACTGGCTTCAGCAGCGGAACACGTCTGGCACTGCGGGATTTGATTCCCTGCCGTTGTAGTGTGTTACTGATGGTGACCTTTGTTACTTTGGTCCCAGCTCTCTGCAGGTCATTCACCAGGTCCCCCCGTGTGGTTCTGGGATCTTTGCTTACCGTTCTCATGATCATTTTGACCCCACGGGATGAGATCTTGCGTGGAGCCCCAGATCGAGGGAGATTATCAGTGGTCTTGTATGTCTTCCATTTTCTGATGATTGCTCCCACAGTTGATTTTTTCACACCAAGCTGCTTGCCTATTGTAGATTCACTCTTCCCAGTCTGGTGCAGGTCTACAATTCTTTTCCTGGTGTCCTTCGAAAGCTCTTTGGTCTTGGCCATGGCGGAGTTTGGAGTCTGACTGGTTGAGGCTGTGGACAGGTGTCTTTTATACAGATGATGAGGTCAAACAGGTGCCATTCATACAGGTAACGAGTGGGGGACAGAAAAGCTTCTTACAGAAGACGTTACAGGTCTGTGAGAGCCAGGGATTTTCCTTGTTTGAGGTGACCAAATACTTATTTTCCACCCTGATTTACGAATAAATTCTTTACAAATCCTACCATGTGAATTCATGGATTTTTTTTTTCACATTCTGTCTCTCACAGTTGAAGTGTACCTCTGGTGCAAATTACTGACCTCTGTCATCATTTTAAGTGGGGGAACTTGCACAATCGGTGGCTGACTAAATACTTTTTTGCCCCACTGTATATAGCGCCAAATCACAACAAAAGTCGCCTCAAGGGGCTTCATAGATACAGAGAAAAACCCAACAATCATATGACCCCCTGTGAGCAAGCACTTTGGCGACAGTGGGAAGGAAAAACTCCCTTTTAACAGGAAGAAACCTCCGGCAGAACCAGGCTCAGGGAGGGGCGGCCATCTGCTGTGACCGGTTGGGGTGAGAGAAGGAAAACAGGATAAAAGACATGCTGTGGAAGAGAGACAGAGGTTAATAACAGATATGATTCAATGCAGAGAGGTCTATTAATACATAGTGAGTGAGAAAGGTGACTGGAAAGGAAAAACTCAATGCATCATGGGAATCCCCCGGCAGCCTACGTCTATTGCAGCATAACTAAGGGAGGATTCAGGATGACTTCTACCAAGCTCAAACATATTCAGTTGAAAACTGGAGAAAGTGAAAGTTGACAGCTGACGAGAGAGAAAAGTATTTTTATAAACTGCGACCACTCCTCCACCTTGGCCTGTAGTCCTCTGTGAGTTAAAATATGAACGGTCTGGCGGTAACAGTTCTGAGAAATAGCTTAACTCAACGTCACCTAGTCAGGTTTCTGTCACACAGAGGAAATCCAGATTATGAGAAGTGAAAAAATCCTTCGGTATGAATGTTTTATTTGCGTTAACCAGGGCAATCCAAGCAGGGTCCATCAGGCCTGTGACAGCCACCCAAGGAACCTGTGTTAATGGCCGAAGATTCCGCAGATTCACTCCACTGCTGCCAAGAAAATAGAATAAATGTACATGTGTGGGCAGCATTGTTTATTGTTGTGTAAATATGTAGTTTCTAAATTTTTATTTAACTTTACTATGACTGCTACCATGACTGCTACCATTATATTGACTAGCAAAACCTCAGCCTACAGGCAGTTTTTGCCAGTGCTGCAGTGCTTTTTCAAAGTCTTCATTCCATATTTATGGTTGACTCTAACAAAGTGGGTGATTCACAGATGCAACTTAAGTTACAGATGAGCAATGTGCATTGTAGTTGAGATGTGAATAAAACAAACAGAGAACATAAGGTCACATTTGCGGATGATGATGATATATATGAAAATCAGATGAATTGAGATTTATATTTTTTTTAACTTATAGATGTTGACAAATGCTTTATGTGTAACCACGTTTATGCAAAGTTTGGATCAGATGGCCCACCCGTTATGGAAGGTATTTTATACATACATACACATTCATACATTATGATCATTGTAATTGCGGCACTCTGGCTCTGTTTCACTCTTCTGTACCACCTTTAGGAGTCAGTCCAGCAACAGGTATTTGAAACGCGAGCAAGACCACGTACTTTTGTTTCAAAAAAGATTAACATGGCAACACATGGTCAAAAAACTGTGTTGCTTCCAGCTTATCCAACTCCCCGACTACTTAAGCATAAATACTTAACAACAAACATGTATATTTCTTCTTTTAATCATTTTACCACTACCAATAAACTATCCTTTAATTGCTCTTACAATCATTATGGTAAGATGAAGCAATTCAGACTCAGAGAAATGGATAGAACAAATAGAATCCTTCTTATTAATTTCCTGTGTTTTTGTTTTAATATGTATGATATATTTTATTTTTGTTACCTCTAGGATGACAGTGTTTCAGTTTAATAACTCAAGGTTCACGTGAACTGTGTTGCATGCAGTTTGCTGTGATTGGGTCATCTTGTGATGACTCACACAAAAAACATGGCAGTTTTTAATGCACCTCATGAGCCTGTCACAGACTGTGTTGAAGGAGTATTTTTCTCAGCACAAATATAGTTTTTATGGGGTTACAGTGGATTATGCATTGCACCCTTTTTGATAATTGTGTTTGGCTGCTTTTTTGTATCTTTACTTGTGTTTGTATTGTTTGCGCTGATGTTCCTCAGACTGTAGGTGAAAGAAAACTACTGAGTGTCGAGGGAGATGCTGTGACACAGCCTGGTTTAAGGATCAGAGAAGTGAGAAACGTTAGTTCTAATTTACCTCAGTGTGTAAAGCTGGGAGGCAGCGAGCTCTTAGCCTTGCACTCTGATGGCGATGTTGTCATTGGGGGTTTTTTTCCACTGCATGTTGCTTCTAATCCACAGTACAGCTACAACAGCAAACCCCAAACTACACCTTGCAGCCGGTGAGTGCAAAGGTGCTGTTAATATCTGCTGATTTTGATACTATTCCCATGTTCCTATGAGGTTGATTTCTGTATGATAAAATAAATACTTTTTCCACTTGTAATTAATTAATTATTTTATTTTATTTTTTTAAAGCTTTTATCAACGGGGCTTTCGTTGGATGATGGCTATGATATTTGCAGTGGAGGAAATTAACAATAATTCGAGTCTGTTACCAGGTGTTAAACTAGGCTACTGGATTATGGACAGCTGTAACCATATCCATAACAGCCTGCAGGCTCTTCTGTCCTTACTTGGTCATTCTAAAGCTATCAGCAGTGTGGTAGAAAACACAGCAGAAACTGACAGTCGTATTGAAATGGAAGGATTAAAGACTGGTGAAACAACACAAAGGGAAAGAATACTAACACGAAAAAAGAGATGTATTAAAGCTAATATCACAATGCTGAATAGTCTTAAAAATACTGTAAATGACATGAAAGTAAATGCAACAGAAGAGATAAAAGCAAACCAGTCATCCACATGTCTGTATTATTCTCCTGTGCCTGCTGTAATTGGTCTTGCATCCTCTTCCCCCACAAGAGCTGTAGCTCAAACACTTGGCCCTTTTAACATACCACTGGTAATACACCGTACAGCTTTGTTTTTTAATGTTATATACTTGATTTGTGTTTTCTCTCAATGATAAAAATTAACTCACTTTCCATCTAGGTGAGTTATTTTGCCACTTGTACCTGTCTTACTGACAAGCGCTTATATCCATCATTCTTGAGAACTGTGCCAAGTGATGTCTTTCAAGTTAGAGGTCTTGTAAATCTTGTCACTTACTTTGGTTGGTTCTGGGTGGGCACACTAGGCACAACGGTGAGATCAAAACCTTTTTTAAGTGCTATGACATGACTTATAAATCTTTCATATATATATATATATATATATATATATATATATATATATATATATATATATATATATATATATATTTATTTATTTTTTCAGGATGATTACAGTCTTTATGGCATACAAGCATTCTCTATTCAATTTAGAAAAGAAGGTGGGTGTGTGGCATATCACCACACTATCCCAACATCACCCACAGTGGCTGAGATAAAAGAAATAGCAGACAAGCTGCAGAGTTCAACTGCTCGGGTTGTGGTGGTGTTTGCTACAGAAGTGGAACTGCTAGATCTGCTTTTAGAAGTAAGTATGTTTGTTGATTTATTATGTGATTTAAAATAAAACTTTATATTCACATTGTTTTTCACATTTTTGATTTTATAAAACTATTATAAGACAAAGAAACTGCAACATAAATTGTGTCCGTTTTTATGATTACATAATATTATCCAGCTTGCTAGGAGGAATGTGACTGGGATACAGTGGATAGCAAGTGAAGCTTGGGTTACCTCTAGCCGGCTGGCCTCACCTGAATTCCACCCTCTCCTAGTGGGAACACTGGGGTTCTCTTTCCCCGGAGTCAACATCCCAGGCTTTCAAGAGTTTCTTTTGAATGTCCGACCCTCTCCCAAACCAGGAATGGAATTTTTCAATATGTTCTGGGAAGAACATTTTGGTTGCAAGCTAGAATTTGAAAGCCAAAGAGCCAAAGACTATGAAGCAAATATTGTTGATAACTTCACTGATATGTATAGTTTTCGCTACAACAGGAACGGAGATGATCGTTTATTTAATGGGAGAGTGGAAGAAAAACCTGTGTGCACAGGTTCAGAGGATCTAAGATACACTGACAGCAGTTATAGTGATGTATCTCAGGTTCGAATTTCCTATAATGTGTATAAAGCTGTGTATGCCATTGCTCATGCTCTTCACAAGTTTTTGAAGTGTGACTCAACAGAACTTAATGAGGGATTATGTGAGATGCACAACTCATTTGCAAATGGTCAGGTAAGTGAAATTATAACAAAATATACCATGAGGATAATGTATACTTTATACTTTATTGATCCCCGTAGGGAAATTCCTCTCTGCATTTAACACATTCACTCAGTGAAGCAGTGTTAATGTGATCTCATGTGTTTTTGTAGGTTTTTAAAATATTTTCTAATGATCTTTTCTTGTAGTTTCTTCAAGATCTGAAAATGGTGAATTTCACTAACCAGTTTGATGAGAAAATATACTTTGACTCCAATGGAGAGCCAGTCCCGCTTTATGACATTGTTAACTGGCAGGAGAGCAGCATGGATAAAATCAGGTGGAATATAATACTTCCGCATATAATTGAACAGTGAAAGTAATCACCAAAAATATGCAATATTTCTATTTCATGATGCAGTTCTATTGCATGTATTATTTGGTTAGAATGCATTTTGAAATAATTTACTGTTTTTTATCATAGCTTTATCAAAGTCGGAAGCTATGATGGTTCAGCTCCACAAGGACAGCAGTTGAAGATAGTGAAAAACACTATTGTTTGGACAAAAAAGCAATCTCAGGTATGTCAGAGTTAACCTCAAAATATTTATTTTTGTGCCTTTAAATTATTTTTCTTTTACTCTGGACAACAATCTCATAATTCCACTATGTGAAATAATGAGGTTTCCAATCCAATCTAGGATTTCCAATCATGCCGAAAAGTTGGTTCTGTTAATCTGGACATAGTGTTTTTAGTGGGAGAAATGTTTCATCACTCATCCAACTGACTTCTTCAGTCCCACCTGACTGCAGGTTTCCTTACATCTTTCACCATTTTACAATGCTGTGATTGCAGCCAGTCCCCAACTCTGCGAATAGTATTCATGGCCATTGATCAATGATAGACAATTATTTGATCAGTTGTTGATGATCAATTGTGAACAACCACATATTGATGATCAAGAAGCTGACCTCACAGCACGTTGTTCATTCAGTGGGCTAGTTTCAGTCATTGTGCAAAGGTACTGTTTACAAGGTAGGGAACCCTGCAGTCAGCTGAGACTGAGTGACAAAACGTTTCTCCCACTGAAAACGTTACATCCATGTCAACTTTTTGGAATTTACATACCTGGATGATTGAGCATACATCAAGATATTTCATTATGTCAACTCTTAAGGATGAAACAGACAAAACAAAACAAAAAAAACAAAAACAATACGCATTTCTTCATTTGTTTTTTTTTCTACTTTAAATGGGGAAAAGTCTGCCCGTTATTAAACCTTTCTGTGTTCCTTGTTCAGGTTCCTGTATCTCAGTGTAGTGCTCCGTGTCCCCCTGGCAGCAGGCAGGCCACGCGGCAAGGAGAGCCCAAATGCTGCTTTGATTGTTTGCCCTGTGCAGATGGAGAGATCAGCAACCAGACTGGTAGCCTATATAAGTTCAAACACACAAACAAACAATATCCTCCTTTAGCATTATGTAGTGCAATCAAGAAGGTCATTAAAGTAACAGAAATGTTGCAGAGTGGAAACATTATGAAAATGTGATCATATATCTGTTTTATTTGTTCCCAAAGGTTCCACTGAGTGCACAAAATGTCCTGAGTACTTCTGGTCAGACAAAGAAAAAGTGAAATGTGTTGCAGGATTAGAAGAATTCCTCTCTTTCTATGACACCATGGGTATCATCCTGGTTGCACTCACCCTGTTGGGATTCTTACTGACCACCATCATCACTATTGTCTTTCACAGTTTCCGCTATACACCCATCGTCAAGGCCAATAACTCAGAAATAAGTTTCTTGCTTCTCCTGTCTCTCAAGCTCTGTTTCTTATGTTCTTTGGTGTTCATTGGTCAGCCATCTTGGTGGACATGTAGGCTCCGCCAGGCAGCATTTGGGATCAGCTTTGTCCTGTGTTTGTCCTGCCTCCTTGTTAAGACTATTGTAGTCCTCCTGGCTTTCCGGACTAATGTACCTGGTTCCAGGGGTCGGAAGCTGTTTGGTACATCCCAGCAGAGGATTCTGATCATCTGTGCGACAGCTCCTCAGGTAGGAGGAATAGTCACTGTCATTTAAAGATCAGTTTGTGTCTTGCTGGTATTCTTCTATCATTCTATCTTCCCCTCAGATTTGTCTCTGTTCTGGCTGGGTGTTGGGAGCACCTCCCTTTCCATTCAGGAACCCAAACTACCAAGCTTTAACTGGAAAAGTGAGTCTTAAATACTGAAAATATGACTTCTGTAATTTATGTTTTCATATTGCCATCCACCATCACAAAAGCCAGTAACACACAGTAACATAGAGGAACCAAACATAATGATTTAAAATCCTCAGTGTATTCATTCTTGTTTGAAATCCTTAGTCTTGTAATTTATTTTCTTGATTTAGTTGATATTGCCATGAACCATCCAAAAAGACGGAAATATCCATATCTTTATCTATATTTATATATATGGAAAGAGACAAATAAAAAATATTCATAAAAAAATCCCTGTTTTTATACTTGTTTAACATCTTTAGATTGTTGTGGAGTGTAAAGAGCCATGGCCTCCTGGGTTCTACCTGCTCCTTGGTTACATTGGCCTACTGGCCTTTGTCTGTCTTCTCCTGGCATTCTTTGGACGAAAGCTACCGGACACGTTCAACGAAGCAAAGTTCATCTCCTTCAGCATGCTGATTTTCTGGGCTGTGTGGATTTCTTTCATTCCAGCTTATGTCAGCTCTCCTGGGAAATTTTCTGTGGCAGTGGAAATATTTGCTATATTAGCATCCAGTTTTGGGTTGTTACTGTGTATTTTTATTCCCAAATGTTACATCATTTTACTGCACCCTGAAAGGAATATTAAGAAAGGCATGACTGGGAAATATCAAAGATGAACATTTATATTCTCAGTGTTTGTGAGAGTAAACAATTTATACAGTTATCATATTTTAATGTGAAAAAAAATAAATGTCATATGAGCATTACACTATTGTTAAAAGCTTTTACTTTCCATCCTTGATTTCAGCATTTACTCTGTCCTTCAGGGAGCATTGTCTAAATGTTAGACAATCTGAACAGGGGGGTTGAGCCACCATAGAGAAACCTTTTTAAAAAAACAAAAACATTTGAAACCAGGTCAATTATCTAATTTAGTTATTGTTATATGAACTCACAACTGGTGTTGATACTGCACAAACATTTTTCTTTAACTATTTAAAAATTTACTGAAGTCTTTCAAACACAGAAACCATTTACTTCTCTAAAATAAAAGACTAAATATGATGTCTGTTGACAAGACCTCTCAAGATTTTCACAATGTGTTTTTTTCCTATATACAAATAAAGAATTATAAGAAATGTTATGCATTAAATAACCTTAAATAAATTAACCCAGTTATTAAGTCTATACCACTGATATTCTTTTCTAGACATTCACTGTGGAACATCTATATGTCTTCAAAATATAAAATAAGCTTCTTGTTATAATACATATTTATGCACTTTATCTACTTGTACACTGTACTCCAGTTATTATAATATAACTTACCTACAGCTTAGTCAATACAAAGCTAAAATATTATTATATAATAATGTATTTGAATTAGTCAAGAAACACTCAACACTGAATAACTGACTGGAGAGACTGACGGCGGTGTGACAGAGGATCACCAGGAGGCAAAGCAAAGTGGTGATCTTACCAGGAGACTGGCAATAAAACTTTTCTGGAAATTGATAACAGAGGCAGGTGTCCTCCTCTCCAACTGGGAAAGCTCAGACTGACACTGGGAAAATGGAGTCGGTTCAGACTATGCAATAGCTGGTGCTGACTCTAGAACTGAAGTTGAAAACTTTGAGGTTGTAGGAGATTGGTGATCTTTCTGGGTTCTGGAGAGAGACATTTGGGAGCACCGATAGTTTTAAAAGAGCCCAACAACAATCCAGTATCACAGCAAAACGTGTAATAAACATGCCGGGGTCCATCCCTCAGGTCATCTTTCAGTAATAAGAGCAGAACCTCCTGCTCTTTACACAGTGAACCAAATTTCCATTCGGTATTGGGTGGGTGTGGCCTTATCTTTCCTAGCTTTATTCTACAACACCTATTTCTATAGTAGAATATATAAAAATGTGTATTTAAAATTATGAGGTATTTGTGAAATATATAAATAATGATGTACACCTGTATTAAAGATAAAAATTCACTTCTAACATGAGCCAAGCATTTATTTAAACTCGATTAAATAACAACCTATTTTCTAATGTAATTTTCTTAATGCTCTAACTTTTATTTTTGTCTTTGTCAGTCAATTGTGATTTCCCCCCCTTCATTTTTGTTATGTTTGTCTTTTTTAATTTTGAGTTTTGAATTTGGATTTTTGCAGACATGGAATGTAATTATACATTTTGTTCTTAAATCAAACTGACTTGACGTAATGGGATTCCAATAAAAAAAAGGTTTAAGTCTAAGCAAAAATAGCATTAATGGTTACTATTAAAAGCAAGTAATACAGGAAGCAAGCCATCCATCCAACAAATAAAAGCAAATGTTGACTACTTAAATAACACATGCCACACAAAAGAAAAATAATTCCAGCAAATGTGCCTCATATCAGGAGTTTAGTTTTCACTGACAGTATAGACTCAGAGTTACCTGGTCTGGATCAATTCAGCTACAGATACAGCTCGTCGTATAAGTTAGTCAGCTATGCAAATATACTCGGAAGCCATGAATAAAATAAATATTTTGTTATTAACTTCCCATAGCTTTAAAATAAAATATTTGTGACTTTGTCTTTTATTCTTGTCACCTCTAGGAAGACAGTGTTTGAGTTTTGTAACTTAAGGTTCATGAGAGTCATGTCAACCTATCTCTGATTGGGTAATGTCATAATGACTCATCTGGAACAATGCAGTTTTTAACTCACTTCACTGGCTTGTCACAGACGCTGTTGGAGGGCCATTGTTTTCAGCATACAGTTTTTTATGGGGTTACGGTCAATTATGTATTCAGCCCTTGTTGGTAAATGTCTTTTAATGCTTTATCTGTTTTCTAATCCTGTTTACATTGTGTTCTCTGACGTTTCTCACACTGTAGATGAAGGAAAACCACTAAGTGTGGAGGGACACTTGATGAGAAAAGAAGAAGTTATGAAAGACACACAGCATAGTTTAAGGATTGGGGACGTGAGAAGTGCTAAATCTAGTTTACCTGATTGTGTAAAACTGGCAGGCAGTGAGCCCTTAGCCCTGCACTCTGACGGTGATATTGTGATTGGAGGATTTTTCCCTCTGCAATATGTTGTGTCAAAACCACAGCAAAGCTACAACAGTGAACCCCAAATTCCACCTTGCAGTGGGTGAGTGTAAGGGTATTATTAATCTATGCTGGGTCTTCATTTTGTTTTGTTAGATATGAATGAATGAAATATCAGTATTTTATGAAAAACTATATCAGTTGCTATGTTGCTATTCTATGTTTACATGGAATCGTGGCACTGTGACTGATAAACAAATGTAAATTATATTTATATTACATAATTTATAATCATAATTTTTAAAATTAATTTAATTTCTTTATACTAAAAATTTAAATACTGTTTTAAAAAAAAATGTCTGCAGCATTCGTGAAAGACCCTTTCAATGGATGATGACAATGGTGTTTGCAGTGGAGGAAATTAACCGTAATTCAAGTCTGTTACCGGGTGTTAAACTAGGCTACAGGATTATGGGCAGCTGCAACCATATCCATAACAGCCTGCAGGCTCTGTATTCTTTGCTCACTCACTCAAAAGCTGTTAGCAGTGAGGTAGAAAAAACATCAGAAATTGAAAACAGTGGTATTGAAATGAAGCAATCAAAGACTGTGGCAATAACAGCCAAGTCAAAAATACTAACCATACTGAAAGAGAGAAGTGCTGAAGTTAAGACAGCAATTCATCACAATCCTGGAAACACTGAAAATGACATAAAAGTAAATGCAACAGAAGAGATAAAGGCAAGACAATCTTCCACATGTCTGTATTATTCTCCTGTGCCTGCTGTGATTGGTCCTGCATCCTCGTCCCCTACAAGAGCTGTAGCTCAAACACTTGGACCTTTCAATATACCACTGGTATTAATCTGTACAACTTTGTTTAATAATGTTATGTATTTGGTTTGTGTCTCAATAATATAGAAAGAACTTGCTCTCCTTCTAGGTGAGTTATTTTGCCACTTGTAGCTGTCTTACTGACAAGCATTTGTACCCATCATTCTTGAGAACTGTGCCAAGTGATCTCTTTCAAGTTAGAGGTCTCGTAAATCTTGTCACTTACTTCGGCTGGTTCTGGGTGGGCACAATAGGAGCTACGGTGAGATCAAAACTTTTTTAAATGCTATAATGGGACAGTTTTAGACATCAACATGATTTATAAATGCTTTCTGTATAAACATTTCAGGATGACTACAGCCTTTATGGCATCCAAGCATTCTCTAATCAGTTTAGAAGGCAAGGTGGATGTGTGGCATTTCATCTCTCTATCCCAGCATCACCCACAACGGCTGAAATACTAGAAATGGCAGATAAGCTGGAGAGTTCAACTGCTCGGGTTGTCGTGGTCATTACTTCAGGAGTAGATGTACTACATCTGTTCTCAGAAGTTAGTATCTTGATTAATGCATTTTGTAAATAATAACATCTTAATTAATAATGTAACAAATCCTATTTTGGGTATTTTTAAGTATATACGTGAATAGTCTTCACAGTTGTTTATGTTGCCTTTCCAGCTAGCTCAAAGGAATGTAACAGGGATACAGTGGATAGCAAGTGAAGCCTGGGTGACCTCGAGCCAGCTGGCCTCACCTGACTTCCACTTTCTCCTGGAGGGAACACTGGGCTTTTCCTTCCCTGGAGTCAGCATCCCTGGCTTGAAAGAGTTTCTTTTGAATGTCCGACCCTCTCCCAAACCAGGAATGGAATTTATCAATATGTTCTGGGAAGAGCAGTTTGGGTGTAAGCTGGAGTTTGAAAGAGACAGAGCCAAAGAATATGAAGTGAATACTCTGGAAAGATTGAATTATATGGATACTTTGAATTACAAACTAGGCTCTCAAAACAATTCTAGCTATATGGTTGGGCTTACTGTTGGACCAAAAAGATTGTTTAATATGTCAGCTGATAGAAATTATGCAGGTTCTTTGGCAAAACCTGTATGCACAGGTTCAGAGGATCTGAGACAGACTGACAGCAGTTATAGCGATGTATCTCCGGTCAGAATATCCTATAATGTGTATAAAGCTGTGTACGCTGTTGCCCATGCTCTGCACACGTTCTTAAACTGTGAATCTGTGGGACATAATAGGGGATTGTGTGAGAAACACAGTGCATTTTCGAATGGCCAGGTAATTGAAACAATTCCAAAATATCCAAATCATAATTCATGTGATTTTTTTTTCTTTTGAGTTTGTAATTTTTAAAAAATATTTTTATTTGTTTCGTTTAATATTTTATTTTTTATAATTCTCTTCTGATGTAGTTTCTTCAACATCTGAAGATGGTCAATTTTACCAACCAGTTCAATGAGAAAGTATATTTTGACTCCAATGGAGAGCCAGTCCCTCTCTATGACATCATTAACTGGCAGAAGGACAGCAAAGACAAAATGAGGTTTAGTATAACTTTTAAGTGAACATTACATGTGAAACACTGTATGTATTAATCCTAATTTGAACTATGAACACCTACTCTAAAAATTGTCATAGATTTAACTGTCCATTAAGCTGGAGTGAATAAATAGGTGTTTCAAATCACAGTTTTTATAGCACAGGTAGTGTAATCATTCTGGGTACAGAATTTAATGTCCATAACTAGATTGGTTGCTGCTAATAGTTCAATGATAGTTTATGTTGGTTAACTTATGACAGAACCAACAGCTCAATGTTAAGATGGAAACTAAACCAAAAAAACAGTTTTGGGGAGGTCACTTTAGGCTTCAGCAACAAATATAATGTTAAAAACATGGAAAGACTGTCATTTCACTTTCACTCATTGTATCTTTTAATTCAATAAAAGGACCAGATGTTACAATCCCTGATAATGCATTTCTTCAAATGGAGAAAGTCTTGAGGGATAGCTACTATGAGGAAAGGCCGCCTGGAAACTTTACCAGCGGGACACATCGTTGTGTGCTTCAACTTCACAGGGTGTTTCGTTCTTTTATCACAAGCTATTCTGCCATTTTTCAGTCTCTTTTTAACTTCCTTGGTTAGGTTTAGGGATTAGAAATCTGATCTAGATTTTAATAAAAAATAAATAAATAGTACACATCATCAGTATTGGACCTTGGATTCATTGGGTGTTTCAGTCATTATCACTAGACACCCTCATCCGAGGAGGCCCTGCTGGGGTTAATCAGGCCCCGGAGTGTGTCATTGCTTCATGTTAAATTGTTATTTCTTCTCTACTTTCTTCTATTTAGTTTTCTACAAGCTGCCCAAGTGATGTCAGCCCTCTTTAGCCAGTGTCATTGGTACTTCCTCATTTTGTAAACGCATTGAAACTGGAGACTCTACTTAGACGTAAAGCTAAATTTGTAGAGTAATTAATAGATGATGACTGTGTGGAGGAGAAGCTGTAGGAGAATGCACCAGTAGTTAACCAGACTGAAAAGCTACAAACACTTTTCCCTCAGTTTGTGTTTTCCTCATTGGGTCAGATATACTGACTGAACAGTAGAGCATGTGTCCAAAAGCTCTATGTTATGCAATAACATATAATTTAACATTCAGTTTTATGGATGTTAAGTCTTTCTGTTCCCAAGTACACCCAACCAGTTGCCAGTATAATAGGTTATGGCATCGGAATCAGAATACTTCATTAATCCCTAAAGAAATTATGTTGTTACAGCTGCTTCAAGACAATAACTGTAACACACTGTTTATTTAACAGTATTGTATATATTGTATCATTTAACTAAATTAAATAATACATTATATCACAAAGTTTACAAAATAGCAGAAATAGCTCTAATATATGCCAATAGCTCAATTATAAATATCCAGAATATTACATTCTTACAGTTGAAATATATATATATATGATTGATTTTTACTCTAATCTGTAAAACGTATTTGTTATTTTCACTGTAGAGTGTGTGCAAAAGGGTGTAAATAATGCACTGTTTACTGTGCATTAAATACTATGCATTAATCTGAATTCATGGACAATTTTAAATCTGTGACACTTTGTTAGAATAGGTTTCTGTGGACAAAGTGTTTTATGTCCCTTTGAAAGATCTGTCTGTTACAACAACCATGAACAAGAAGTTATGGGCATTTACTTTATAACCCAAAACTTTGGTTTGGTTTTATTCTGAAATATTTTAAGCTAGATTTATCAAAGTTGGAAGCTATGATGGTTCAGCTCCCCATGGCCAACAGTTGCAGATAATGAAGAACACTATTGTATGGACAAAAGGAGAGAGGCAGGTAGGTTGTAGTTATTGTAAATGTATTTCTTATGCCACTTTAAAATTAAACATTTTTTAAGCTGTTGAAAATTATTTGATCAACTATGTCAAATACTCAGTAAGAAAATCTTTTCACTTTTTTCTGTTCCTTGTTCAGGTTCCTGTATCTCAGTGTAGTGCTCCATGTCCCCTTGGCAGCAGGCAGGCCACACGCCGAGGAGAGCCCAAATGCTGCTTTGATTGTTTGCCGTGTGCAGATGGAGAGATCAGCAACCAGACTGGTAGCCCATATCATATTAAAGAATGAAAATGTTGCACTGTTAAAAAGTATTGAAAAAATATTGATTTGAATGAAGAGTTCCTGAATTTTAATCCACATATGTCTTGTTGTCTTGTGTTCTCTGCTCCCAAAGGTTCCACTGATTGCATAAAATGTCCTGAATACTACTTGTCAGACAAAGAGAAGGTGAAATGTGTTGCAGGGGAAGAAGAGTTCCTCTCTTTCGATGATGCCATGGGTATCATCCTGGTTGCACTCACCCTGCTGGGATTCATCCTGACATCTATCATCACCATTGTCTTTCACAGTTTCCGCTTTACACCCATCGTCAAGGCCAACAACTCAGAAATAAGTTTCTTGCTTCTCCTGTCACTCAAGCTCTGTTTCCTGTGTTGTCTGGTGTTCATTGGTCAGCCGTCTTGGTGGACATGTAGGCTCCGCCAGGCAGCATTTGGGATCAGCTTTGCCCTGTGTTTGTCCTGTGTCCTTTTTAAGACCATTGTGGTTCTCCTGGCTTTCCGGACTAATGTACCTGGTTCCAGGGGTCGGATGCTGTTTAGTACAGCTCAGCAGAGGATTCTGATCATCTGTACCACAGTTCCCCAGGTGGGAAAGATATCAAACTGTCAGCAAATTTAAATGTCAGTTTTTGTAGCCACTTTCTGTAACTATTATTTTATGCTGCTCCAGATTTGTCTCTGTGCTGGCTGGGTGCTAGCTGCACCTCCGTTCCCATTCAGGAATCCAAACTACCAAGCTTCAACTGGAAGAGTGAGTAGGAAGTACTAAAACACTAATTGTTACAATTTATATTCTTGGACATTAATATCACTAAGTTATACAGTAAGATGTCTTCAAATCCTATAGAAGGGGACTTCAGTGTTTAGTGTAGACATCAGAGCAGAAACAAATAAATCGTATAAAATGAACCATTTCTCTGTATACATACTAATTGTTAGATTTTATTAGATTGTGGTGGAGTGTAAAGAGCCATGGCCTCCTGGTTTCTACCTGCTCCTTGGTTACATTGGCCTGCTCGCCTTCGCCTGTCTTGTCCTGGCATTTCTTGGACGAAAACTACCAGACACGTTCAACGAAGCAAAGCTCATCACCTTCAGCATGCTGATTTTCTGGGCTGTGTGGATTTCTTTCATTCCAGCTTATGTCAGCTCTCCTGGAAAGTTCTCTGTGGCAGTGGAAATATTCGCTATATTATCATCCAGTTTTGGATTGTTACTATGTATTTTCATCCCCAAATGTTACATTATTTTACTACGACCCGAGAGAAATATCAAGAAAGGCATGACTGGAAAATATTCAAGATGAATTTTTTATTTCTATTTCAGAGTAAAAAACAAATAAAAAAATAAAATATATATATATATATATATATATATATATATATATATATATATATTATATTTTAATGTGAAAAAAAGAAAAACTTTGTGTTTGTTGTACCTTTATTGTGTTGGAAAACCCAGTTGTGTTTAAGTTTAATACTGTAGTAATCACTTACTAAAATAATGTTTGAATGTGAAAGTAAATAAAATATATGAAACATGTTTCAGTGAGTCTGGATGTTTTTCTTCTCTTGTTAGTTCTGTTACTTGTTTTAACTAAAATTATTTGTTAAAAACTATTATTTTCTACATCATCTACAGCCCAACTGTGTGCAACACAATCCTGCTTACACATGGATTCAGTCAGCCCCAAAGTGATTAAACCACCAAGAGTCTCTGTACTGTCCACACACGTCTTCGATAAAACAAAAGCCCTGCCTAATGGCAAACACTGTGTTAAACACTAACATGGTTAGCATGTTGCACTGTACTTGGTGTTGGTGTGTGTGTGTGTTTGTGTGTGTGTGTGTGTGTGTTTGTGTATGTATGTGTGTGTGTGTGTGTGTGTGTGTGTGTGAGAGAGAGAGAGAGAGAGAGATTTCTCAAAATTCTGGTAAGAGGGACCCTGCAGCTCCTGTCATATCTCATGAGTGGAACAAGCTCTAACTGCAGCCCAAATGTGTGACATTGTAAGCAGTTGAGTGATTTAGAGCACTGCAACAATACAGGCAAGTCAGCTGTGAAAAGAGGGTATCAAAAGTTCCAGGTCTAGTAGCCATTTATACCTAAATCTTAAAATCTATGTGTGGGAAACACTGTTTCTTTGTTATATATGTCAAAAACATGATTTTTAGGCAACCTGACTGGTTCTTAGTTTGTTCATCTGAGTTGCAAATAATGGTTTTTTTGAGTTTAATTGTCTAAAAGGATGTCTAAACACCTGGAACTATGTTGTTAAAGTTAAAATTCTTAAGATTGTTTTTTTAATGCCACAGTTTATGATCATTTATTCATTGCACTGATTGGCTGTAACAATCAATTTATTTCTCAATATATATATACTATATATATTACTTCAACTATTACTGGATAAAAAAGATGCTTTACAAAAAGCATTTTTAAAATGTAAGTAATGAGCTGTTTAATTTGGTTCACAGTACACAGCTCTACCTGCTGTTAGAAAATTCAGCACAGAGTAATTTTCAAATACAGCTTTTGGAATAAATGAGTCAATATTTACTCCAAATGTTGAGTTTTGTCTAGATTTACAGTTGTTGGCATCAAATCGAGGTTGCAGGTTATTTAGAAATTAAAGAAAGGCTTTTCTCAAAAACGTAACCAGAGCAATTAACAGGAATATTTAGTGTAGAATTTCTATGTTACCTCCAAATATGGATACGTTTTAGCTGATTATACATATTTATTTTGTTGCACACTTTAATACACTTACTTAATATCAGTTGTATACAACTGTCACAGTTCATTCAAATCCAAAATATATTAGAACTGATGAAGAAATAACCCTTAACATTAAAATAACTAGACAGTTACTTTAATGACAGCAAATGCAAATCTCTTGGTTCTATTTCTGTGCTCCTCCTGTGATCCGTGTTCCATGTTCCCTGGGTCTCCTCAGTCAGCGCCTTTGTGGATGTCTCTTGTGTTTCCTGTTTTATTTTGATAGTCTCGTGTCCTCTGTTCAGTGTTTTGAGTTTTGATTTCCTAATCTCTCATTATGTCTGATTAGTCCCAGCTGTGTTCCCACCTGTTCCCCATCCTCTCATTATCCTGCCTGCGTATTTTAGTCCTCAGTCATCCCCTGTTTGTTGTCGTGTCAAACCCTCACAATACTGTGTGTTGTCTCCATACTCCTGATTCCCATTGTTACTTCCCTTCAGTCCTTAGTTCCTAGTCCCTTTGTTTCTAGTTCCCCAGTTTCCTGAGTTTTAGTTTCATAGCTTCTAGTTTTTATGTTTTGCTTCTAGCATTTAGTGTTCAAGTTCTTTCCAGTGCATAAAGCTACCGCTTTCTGTTTATGTTTTTGCGTTTGGGTCCTCATCCTGTCCGCCATACAGTGTAACCTTGACAGGAATAATGACGTTAAAAGTACTACACACACAGAGATTTGCTTCTAAGAACACGACCAAAATAACTGAAAGCAACTTCAGCATACTTGGTTGGGAACTCTTTACCTCTAACCTTTAAACTACACCAGAGACAAGCTACAAACTGCCAGTAACAGTTTCTCCAGAAAATGCATTATCTACTTTTTTTATACTTTTATACTACTCTGTTTTTATACACCATGTTGGAAGATAACATACATACAGTGGGGCAAAAAAGTATTTAGTCAGCCACCGATTGTGCAAGTTCCCCCACTTAAAATGATGACAGAGGTCAGTAATTTGCACCAGAGGTACACTTCAACTGTGAGAGACAGAATGTGAAAAAAAAATCCATGAATTCACATGGTAGGATTTGTAAAGAATTTATTCGTAAATCAGGGTGGAAAATAAGTATTTGGTCACCTCAAACAAGGAAAATCCCTGGCTCTCACAGACCTGTAACGTCTTCTGTAAGAAGCTTTTCTGTCCCCCACTCGTTACCTGTATAAATGGCACCTGTTTGACCTCATCATCTGTATAAAAGACACCTGTCCACAGCCTCAACCAGTCAGACTCCAAACTCCGCCATGGCCAAGACCAAAGAGCTTTCGAAGGACACCAGGAAAAGAATTGTAGACCTGCACCAGACTGGGAAGAGTGAATCTACAATAGGCAAGCAGCTTGGTGTGAAAAAATCAACTGTGGGAGCAATCATCAGAAAATGGAAGAGATACAAGACCACTGATAATCTCCCTCGATCTGGGGCTCCACGCAAGATCTCATCCCGTGGGGTCAAAATGATCATGAGAACGGTGAGCAAAGATCCCAGAACCACACGGGGGGACCTGGTGAATGACCTGCAGAGAGCTGGGACCAAAGTAACAAAGGTCACCATCAGTAACACACTACAACGGCAGGGAATCAAATCCCGCAGTGCCAGACGTGTTCCGCTGCTGAAGCCAGTGCATGTCCAGGCCCGTCTGAAGTTTGCCAGAGAGCACATGGATGATACAGCAGAGGATTGGGAGAATGTCATGTGGTCAGATGAAACCAAAGTAGAACTTTTTGGTATAAACTCAACTGTCGGTGGCGCTGTCACTTGGTGTTCGCTCGCTCTGTGGTATAGTATCACTTCCTGTTCCTGCTCAAACACAGTGGTGTTTCTGAGTAGCTTATTTGCTTAGCAGTTTAATTAACAACTTCTAAATACATTCTTTTTTTTCACAGTATAATCTTCACGTGCTTCATCCGAAGCACACTTTCTGTGTACTCACTACCTAATTTATAGCCAAAGTATTCACTCACTGTCTCTGTACTGTTTCGCTAGCTTAGCTCGTAGCCGACCCGTTAGCTCCATGGCTACTTCACCTGTCCCTTCTGCACTTTCTTGCTCATTGTGTCAGATGTTTAGTTACTCCTCGGCCTCCTTTAGCGGTAATGATATCTGTAACAAATGTAGCATATTTGCAGCTCTGGAGGCCAGGATTACTGATCTGGAGACTCGGCTTCGCACCTTGCACTCACCCTTAGCTAGCCAGGCCCCTGTAGCTGGTGCAGCCGAAGATAGCGTTGGCCCCGCTAGCTGTTCCCCGGCAGACCCCAAGCAGCTGGGGAAAGGCTGGGTAACGGTGAGGAGGAAGCGTAGTCCTAAACAGAAGCCCCAGGTACACCACCAACCCGTTCATGTGTCTAACCGTTTTTCCCCACTCGGTGACACACCCGCTGGGGGTCAAACTCTGGTAATTGGTGATTCTGTTCTCAGACATGTGAAGCTAGAGACACCGGCAACCATAGTCAATTGTCTTCCAGGGGCCAGAGCAGGCGACATTGAAGGAAATTTAAAACTGCTGGCTAAGGGTAAACGTAAATTCAATAAAATCATAATTCACGTCGGCAGTAATGACACCCGGTTACGCCAATCGGAGGTCACTAAAATCAATATTGAATCGGTGTGCAACTTTGCCAAAACAATGTCGGACTCTGTAGTTTTCTCTGGTCCCCTCCCCAATCAGACCAGGAGTGACATGTTTAGCCGCATGTTCTCCTTAAATTGCTGGCTGTCTGAGTGGTGTCCCAGAAACGATGTGGGCTTCATAGATAATTGGCAAACCTTCTGGAGGAAACCTGGTCTTGTTAGGAGAGATGGCATCCATCCCACTTTGGATGGAGCAGCTCTCATTTCTAGAAATATGGACAAATTTATTAAACCCCTCAAAACATGACTATCCAGAGTTGGGACCAGGAAGCAGAGTTGCAGTCTTACACGCCTCTCTGCAGCTTCTCTCCTCCTGCTACCCCCCCAAAAACCCATCTCCATAGAGACTGTGTCTGCTTCCAAAAAGACAAAAAACAAACTAAAAACCAGCAACAAACAACTTAAACATTTACAAAGAAAGAACAATACAGTATCCACATCTGAACCAAAGAGTAAAACAGTGAAATGTGGATTATTAAATATTAGGTCTCTCTCCTCCAAGTCTCTGTTAGTACATGACTTAATAAATGATCGACAAATTGATTTACTCTGCCTTACAGAAACCTGGTTGCAGCAGGATGATTATGTTAGCTTAAATGAATCAACACCCCCGAGTCATTCTAACTACCAGAAATCTCGAAGCACAGGTCGAGGGGGCGGTGTGGCAGCAATTTTTCACACCAGTCTATTAATTAATGAAAGACCAAGACAGACTTTTAACTCATTTGAAAGCCTGATGCTTAACATTATCCACCCCAGCTGTGTAACTCAGAAACCAGTCTTACTTGTTATCATCTATCGTCCACCTGGGCCTTACACAGAGTTTCTGTCTGATTTCTCAGACTTTATATCTGATTTAGTTCTGAGCTCAGATAAAATAATTATTGTGGGTGATTTTAACATCCATGTAGATGCTAAAAATGACAGCCTCAACATGGCATTTAATCTGTTGTTAGACTCAATTGGTTTCTCTCAAAATGTAAAAGAACCCACCCACCACTTTAATCACACTCTAGATCTGGTTTTAACATATGGCATAGAAACTGAACATTTAACAGTGTTTCCTGAAAACCCTCTCCTGTCTGATCATTTCTTGATAACATTTACATTTACAATAATTGATTACGCAGCAGTGGAGAGTGGACTTTATCAAAGTAGATGTCTTTCTGAAAGCGCTGTAACTAAGTTTAAGAATATAATCCAGCCACTGTTATCATCGTCAATGCCCTGTACCAACACAGAGCAGAGCAGCTATCTGAACGCTACCCCAACAGAGGTCGATTATCTTGTTAATAATTTCACCTCCTCACTACGTACGACTCTGGATACTGTAGCTCCAGTGAAAACTAAGGTCTCTAATCAGAAGTACATGACCCCGTGGTATAATTCTCAAACACGTACCCTCAAGCAGACGACTCGTAATCTGGAGAGGAAATGGCGTGTCACAAATTTAGAGGATCATCTTTTAGCCTGGAGAAATAGTTTGTTGCTTTATAAGAAAGCCCTCCGCAAAGCCAGAACAGCTTACTATTCGTCACTGATTGAAGAAAATAAGAACAACCCCAGGTTTCTCTTCAGCACTGTAGCCAGGCTGACAAAAAGCCAGAGCTCTTTTGAGCCAACCATCCCTTTAACGTTAACTAGTGATGACTTCATGAACTTCTTCACAAATAAAATTTTTATCATTAGAGAAAAAATTACCAATAATCATCCCACAGATGTAATATTATCTACAGCTACTCTTAGTTCCATTGATGTTAAGTTAGACTCTTTTTTTCCAATCGATCTTTCTGAGTTAACGTCAATAATTACTTCCTCCAAACCATCAACGTGTCTTTTAGACCCCATTCCTACAAAACTGCTCAAAGAAGTCCTGCCATTGATTAATTCTTCGATCTTATACATGATCAACCTATCTCTAATAATCGGCTATGTACCACAGGCCTTCAAGGTGGCTGCAGTTAAACCTTTACTCAAAAAGCCATCTCTAGACCCAGCAGTCTTAGCTAATTATAGGCCAATCTCCAACCTTCCTTTCATATCAAAAATCCTTGAAAGAGTAGTTGTCAAACAGCTAACAGATCATCTGCAGAGGAATGGTTTATTTGAAGAGTTTCAGTCAGGTTTCAGAGCTCATCACAGCACAGAAACAGCTTTAGTGAAGGTTACAAATGATCTTCTTATGGCCTCTGACAGTGGACTCATCTCTGTGCTTGTCCTTCTTGACCTTAGTGCAGCATTCGATACTGTTGACCATAATATTCTATTAGAGCGATTAGAACATGCTGTAGGTATTACAGGTATTGCACTGCAGTGGTTTGTATCATATCTATCTAATCGACTCCAATTTGTGCATGTAAATGGAGAGTCCTCTTCACACACTGAGGTTAATTATGGAGTTCCACAGGGTTCAGTGCTAGGACCAATTCTGTTTACATTATACATGCTTCCCCTAGGCAGCATCATTAGAAGACATAGCATACATTTTCACTGCTATGCAGATGACACCCAGCTCTATCTGTCCATGAAGCCAGATAACACACACCAATTAGTTAAACTGCAGGAATGTCTTAAAGACATAAAGACTTGGATGGCCACTAACTTTCTGCTTCTCAACTCAGATAAAACTGAGGTCATTGTACTTGGCGCTGAAAAGCTTAGAAATTTGGTATCTAACCAGATTCTTACTCTGGATGGCATTACCTTGGCCTCCAGTAACACTGTGAGGAACCTTGGAGTCATTTTTGACCAGGATATGTCCTTCAACGCACATATTAAACAAATATGTAAGACTGCGTTCTTCCATTTGCGCAACATCTCTAAAATTAGAAATATCCTGTCTCAGAGTGACGCTGAAAAACTAGTTCATGCATTTATTACTTCCAGGCTGGACTACTGCAATTCATTATTATCAGGATGTCCAAAAAACTCACTGAAAAGCCTTCAGTTAATCCAAAATGCTGCAGCAAGAGTACTGACAGGGACTAGAAAGAGAGAGCATATTTCTCCTGTTTTGGCTTCCCTTCATTGGCTTCCTGTTAAATCCAGAATTGAATTCAAAATCCTGCTCCTCACATACAAGGTCTTAAATAATCAGGCCCCATCTTATCTTAATGACCTTGTAGTACCATATCACCCTATTAGAGCACTTCGCTCTCGCTCTGCAGGCCTACTTGTTGCTCCTAGAGTATTTAAAAGTAGAATGGGAGGGAGAGCCTTCAGTTTTCAGGCCCCTCTTCTGTGGAACCAGCTTCCAGTTTGGATTCGGGAGACAGACACTATCTCTACTTTTAAGATTAGGCTTAAAACTTTCCTTTTTGCTAAAGCATATAGTTAGGGCTGGACCAGGTGACCCTGAATCCTCCCTTAGTTATGCTGCAATAGATGTAGGCTGCCGGGGGATTCCCATGATGCATTGAGTTTTTCCTTTCCAGTCACCTTCCTCACTCACTATGTATTAACAGACCTCTCTGTATTGAATCGTATCTGTTATTAATCTCTGTCTCTCTTCCACAGCATGTCTTTATCCTGTCTTCCTTCTCTCACCCCAACCGGTCGCAGCAGATGGCCGCCCCTCCCTGAGCCTGGTTCTGCCGGAGGTTTCTTCCTGTTAAAAGGGAGTTTTTCCTTCCCACTGTCGCCAAAGTGCTTGCTCATAGGGGGTCATATGATTGTTGGGCTTTTCTCTGTATCTATGAAGCGCCTTGAGGCGACATTTGTTGTGATTTGGCGCTATATAAATAAAATTGAATTGAATTGAATTGAATTGGAGGAAGAAGAATACTGAGTTGCATCCCAAGAACACCATACCTACTGTGAAGCATGGGGGTGGAAACATCATGCTATGGGGCTGTTTTTCTGCCAAGGGGACAGGACGACTGATCCGTGTTAAGGACAGAATGAATGGGGCCAAGTATCGTGAGATTTTGAGCCAAAACCTCCTTCCATCAGTGAGAACTTTGAAGATGAAACGAGGCTGGGTCTTCCAACATGACAATGATCCAAAACACACCGCCCGGGCAACAAAGGAGTGGCTCCGTAAGAAGCATTTGAAAGTCCTGGAGTGGCCTAGCCAGTCTCCAGACCTCAACCCCATAGAAAATCTGTGGCGGGAGTTGAAAGTCCGTGTTGCTCGGCGACAGCCCCAAAACATCACTGCTCTTGAGAAGATCTGCATGGAGGAATGGGCCAAAATACCAGCTACTGTGTGTGCAAACCTGGTAAAGACCTATAGTAAACGTTTGACCTCTGTTATTGCCAACAAAGGTTATGTTACAAAGTATTGAGTTGTATTTTTGTTATTGACCAAATACTTATTTTCCACCCTGATTTACGAATAAATTCTTTACAAATCCTACCATGTGAATTCATGGATTTTTTTTTCACATTCTGTCTCTCACAGTTGAAGTGTACCTCTGGTGCAAATTACTGACCTCTGTCATCATTTTAAGTGGGGGAACTTGCACAATCAGTGGCTGACTAAATACTTTTTTGCCCCACTGTATATAGTATAAGTAAAATGAAAATGCATAGTTTACACATTATTCATACTAGTGCACTCTAACTTTGTTAGTTAATTCACTATTTACATGTTCAAGAACTGCAATTCTATATTTATACATTAAAAAAATAAAGACAGATATATTAAATAAGATTCAAATGAATTATAACAGATTTATAACATTGTTAAAGAAAATATATTCATATGTTAATTCATATCTAATACTAAAAATATTTTATTATTTATATTTAAATTTGTTGGACTTTCTCTGTAAATATGAGCAAAGTGTTATCTGCCTTACATGGAATCATACGGGTTAAAGAGGAATAATAATTTTATGACCTATATCTCTTGCAATTTAAAGAGCACCTTTATTTTAACGCAATAGGACATCACTGACTGCAATAAAACCACCTGTTGCTACAGTTATAATATTACCACATTATAGTATGAGGTGTCAGGTGTCCTGTAACATTTGGACCACATTTAGTTACCATAACACTTTCTGTACCTACTGTTTAGCTCATTGTATGATTTCTGCTGTGCATCTGGCCATAGAACCATAGCTGAGCAAACATTAACAAGATATTATGGCACTTGTGGAGTGTGACTTCACTTGGGTTTTCTAAAAAAATATAATGAGATGAAGACATTAACTTTTGCTGAGTACATGTTGAGCTATCCTCTCTCCCATGTGTCTGTGTCACTCTGATTGGTTAATCTCATGATGACTCATATGAAAAAATGTATTGACAAATGCATTGAGTTTTTAACTCTGTTCATTAGTCTGTTACGTAGTATGTTAGAAAACAAAAGCCAGGCAACTGTTTTCAGCACACAAAGTTTTTATACAATAGAAAATGCATCCAATCCTTTTTAGTAATTGTCTTTGGCTGCTTTTTTATCTTTTTTTAAATCCTGTTTGTATCATATTCTCTGATGTTCCTCAAACTGTAGTTGAAAGAAAACCAAAAAGGATGGAGAGAGATGTTATGAGGAAAGAAGAGGCTGTGAGAGAACCACTGAGTGGTTTATGGAAAGGGGAAGTGAAAAGTGAGGATTTCAGTTTACCTGAGTGTACAAAACTGGCCAGAAGCGAGCCCATAGCCTTGCACTCAGATGGTGATGTTGTGATTGGAGGATTTTTCCCTCTGCATTATGTTGCATCTAAGCCAGAGTACAGCTACAACAGCAAACCTCAAGTTACATCTTGCAGTGGGTGAGTGTTAATATTATATATACATATCTTACTTTTTTCTTTCAAAGTTTCAATGTTTAAAAACAAAAGAGAAAGAGAAACAAAAGATTTGGGGTTTTGATAATATTCCTGTGATTTCTGTATCACTTTAGATTATTTATTCATTTTAATTCTTTATATTTTGTCAGCTTTGACCACATAGCGTTTCGCTGGATGATGACCATGATTTTCACTGTGGATGAAATTAATCGTAATTCAAGCCTATTACCAGGTGTTAAACTAGGCTACAGAATTATGGACAGCTGTGACCATGTCCACACCAGTCTGCAAGCACTTTTTTCCTTAATCAGTTACTCCAAAACTGTGAAAGAAAAAGCAGAAACTGAAAACAGCAGAATTCAAATGGAGGGATTAAACATGGCAGGGATGAAAAGGAAGCCTGGGATCCTATCCTCAGTAGAAAAAAGACATGCTGAAGTTAACATGTCAAAGCCTAGGATTCTTAAAGATGCAGAAAATTACATGAAAGAAAAATTAACAGTAGAAATGAAAACAAGGGAGTTTTCCCCCTGTCTGAATTATTCTCCGGTGCCTGCTGTGATTGGTCTTGCATCATCTACCCCTACAAGAGCTGTAGCTCACACGCTTGGCCCTTTCAACATACCACTGGTAATAAATTGCTAAATCACATTTAATAATAATTTATGTTTAGAGTTTGTTTTAATTCAATATCATAAAATAACCTGTCTCCTTATAGGTGAGTTATTTTGCCACTTGTAGCTGTCTTACTGACAAGTATTTGTACCCATCATTCTTGAGAACTGTGCCAAGTGATCTCTTTCAAGTTAGAGGTCTCGTGAAGCTTGTTACTTTCTTTGGCTGGTTCTGGGTGGGCACAATAGGAGCTACGGTGAGATAAAGACTTTAATAAATCTCCAGCTGATCTGTCATATACAGGGCACAAAAAGAATCGTTAATATACACAAACATGATTTACAAGTTCTTTTTGGGGATACATTTCAGGATGATTACAGTCTTTATGGTATCCAAGCATTCTCTATTCAGTTTGGACAACAAGGTGGGTGTGTGGCATTTCATCTCACGATCCCGACATCACCCACAGTGGCTGAGATACAAAAAATGGCAGACAAACTCCAGAGGTCAACAGCTCGGGTTGTGGTGGTATTTGCCAAAGAAGTAAATTTGCTAGACTTGTTTTCAGAAGTAAGTAGCTCAGTTGATGTATTGTGTGGCTTTCCCTAAATTGTGACACATTTTGTAGTATTTTAAGCTATTATGAAAAGATAGGTATTTCAAATGAATTGTTTTCACATTAATAATCATTTCTTTCTGTTTCATCAAGCTTACTCAGAGAAATATGACAGGGATACAATGGGTAGTCAGCGAAGCCTGGATGGCCGCTAATCAGCTGACCACTCCTGACTTCCATAATCTTCTAGAGGGAACACTGGGTTTCTCCTTCCCTGGAGTCAGTATCCCAGGCTTGGAAGAGTTTCTTCTGAATGTCCGACCATCTCCCAAACCAGGAATGGAGTTGGTCAATATGTTCTGGGAAGAATATTTTGGTTGTAAGCTAGAGTTTGAAAGAGACAGAAGTGAAGAATATGAAACTAATACTTTGAAAAACTACAAACTAGGCTCTCAAAACAATTCTGGTTTCATGGTCGGGCTTACTGTTGGACAAAGTTCATTTAATATGTCTGTTGATAAAAGTAATGAAGGTGCTCTGAAAAAAACTGTATGCACAGGTTTAGAGGATCTGAGTTACACAGATAGCAGTTATAGTGATGTATCTCAGGCCCGAATATCCTATAATGTGTATAAAGCTGTGTATGCCGTTGCCCATGCTCTGCACACTTTCTTAAACTGTAACTCAACAGGACCTAGCGGGGGATTGTGTGAGATGCACAACTCATTTACAAATGGTCAGGTAGCTGAATAAGTTTCTTTGTATGTCAAATAATGTTAAATATGTTAATCAAGCTTCACATGTTTTTTTTATTATTTTATTTCATGATGAATTTGTATCAGTTTTATTATTAACATTTTTTAATAATCTTTTTTATGTAGTTTCTTCAATATCTGAAAAGGGTGAATTTCACCAACCAGTTTGATGAGAAAGTATATTTTGACTCCAATGGAGAGCCAGTCCCTCTCTATGACATCATTAATTGGCAGAAGGACAGCAAGAATGAAATTAGGTGAAATGCCATACTTCAGGTTAACTTTTTAACTTTTTGTGAAGATGATCATAAGCCAAGAACTACACTTGTTGTATACATTTAAGGATACCAATATTGTTTTTTAATGTAATGTTTTTGCATTTATTGTTTTGCCTGACTGCATTGCATTGAAATGATCTCTTCTTTTTTCTACTAGTTTTGTCAAGGTAGGAAGTTATGATGGTTCAGCTCAGCAAGGACAACAGCTGCAGATACTGAAGAACACTATAGTATGGACAACAAGACAGTCACAGGCAGGTCACAGTAATCCCAACCCTATTATTTATGTTACTTTAAATGGTGAAAAGTCTTTGGTAACCATGTCAAATACCTAGAAACAACCTATTGATTTACATTGTTATATCTTTTTTCTGTTTCTTGTTCAGGTTCCTGTATCTCAGTGTAGTGCTCCATGTTCCCCTGGCAGCAGGCAGGCCACACGCCAAGGAGAGCCCAAATGCTGCTTTGATTGTTTGCCGTGTGCAGATGGAGAGATCAGCAACCAGACTGGTAGCCCATATATTTTTTATTTCAAAAATGCTATTAAAGTTATTTAAAATTACAGATATGTAATGAATAGTTTCTGACTGTTTACATGCATATTTCTGTGTTTTGTGTTTTCAAAGGTTCCTCTGAATGTAGCAAATGTCCTGACTACTTCTGGTCAGACAAAGAAAAAGTGAAATGTGTTGCAGGGGAAGAAGAATTCCTGTCTTTCAGTGACACGATGGGTATCATCCTGGTAGCAATTACCTTTCTGGGTTTCATACTGACCACCATCATCACCATTGTGTTTCACAGTTTTCGCTATACACCCATCGTCAAGGCCAATAACTCAGAAATAAGTTTCTTGCTTCTCCTGTCACTCAAGCTCTGTTTCCTGTGTTCTCTGGTGTTCATTGGTCAGCCGTCTTGGTGGACATGTAGGCTCCGCCAGGCAGCATTTGGGATCAGCTTTGTCCTGTGTTTGTCCTGCCTCCTTGTTAAGACCATTGTGGTCCTTCTGGCTTTCCAGACTAATGTACCTGGTTCCAGGGGTCGGATGCTGTTTGGTACATTCCAGCAGAGAATTTTGATCTTGTGCACTACAGCTCCTCAGGTGAAAGGGAGAAAAAATGTCTGAAACTTTGACATCAGTTTGTTTACATTGCATAGTTTTAGATTGTGTTCTTCTATTGTTTTACCCCAACCTTTAGATTTGTCTCTCTACTGGCTGGGTGTTGGGTGCACCTCCCTTTCCATTTAGGAATTCAAACTACCAAGCTATAACTGGAAAAGTGAGTAAGAAAACTGTTTCTGTATTTTCTTACACAGCCTGCCCAAAATATTGTAAACGGACATGGGAAATATTTTTCAAATATATATTTTTAATGAAAGAAAAAACAACCAAAAAAACATTTTGCTAATTTTGTATCTCAAAAACATTGGGATGGGAGCAACAACATTTATTGCAATTTCAGATATACATCTGAATACACTGACGACGTCATAGCCACTATAAGTAGGCCTGTCCCAAATTTTGTGAAATGCATTTATGTCATCAAATTTAAAATAAGCTAAAATGGTACATGTGATCAGTTTAAAGATTCAATATATTTTCTATATAATTCTATATGTTCTACTGTGAATAAAGTGTTAGTATGTTTTAATCTATAAGATTCATAAATTAAATTCTTTCATCTACTGTTATTTACATTTTTTTTATAATCAACTTTTTGGGAATTGGTTTTGTATTTATTTTCATATTGTCATTAACCATCAACATAATAAAATCATATACAGTGGCACTTTAACTGGTGAAGTAGACACAAAAGAGTAAATAATTATAATCACATAAAATGTACCATCTCTCAAAATCCATTCTAACACATTTCTGGACATCTTTAGATTGTTGTGGAGTGTAAAGAGCCATGGCCTCCTGGGTTCTACCTGCTCCTTGGTTACATTGGCCTACTGGCCTTTGTCTGTCTTCTCCTGGCATTCTTTGGACGAAAGCTACCGGACACATTCAACGAAGCAAAGTTCATCTCCTTCAGCATGCTGATTTTCTGGGCTGTGTGGATTTCTTTCATTCCAGCTTATGTCAGCTCTCCTGGGAAATTTTCTGTGGCAGTGGAAATATTTGCTATCTTAGCATCCAGTTTTGGATTGTTACTGTGTATTTTTGTGCCCAAATGTTACATCATTTTACTGCACCCTGAAAGGAATATTAAGAAAGGCATGACTGGGAAATATCAAAGATGATCATTTATATTCTCAGTGTTTGGGAGAGTACAGTTATAATATTTTAATGTGGAAAAAAAATAAAATGCCATATGATCATTACATTATTGTTAAAAGCTTTTACTTCCCAACGTAACCTTGATTTCAGCATTTACTCTGTCCTTTAGGGAGCATTGTCTAAATGTTAGACAATCTGAACAGGGGGGTTAAGCCACCATAGAGAAGCGTTTAAAAAAAACCATTTGGAAACAGGTTAATTGTCTAATTTAGTTATTGTATTATGAACTCACGACTGATGTCGATACTGCACAAACATTTTTGCTCTATTTTAAAATTTATTTATTGAACCATTTACTTCTCTAAAATAAAAGACTAAATATGATGTCTGTTGACAAGACCTCTCAAGATTTTCACAATGTGTTTTTTTCCTATATACAAATAAAGAATTATAAGAAATGTTATACAATAAATAACTTTTAACGTTTTCCTTATGACAGCTGGGATAGGCTAAAGCACCCCCCACGACCCTGAAAAGTATAAGCGGACGTGAATGAATGGATGGATGGATGGATGGATGGATGGATGGATTTTCCTCATGATGTGTCTTTTCTTTTCGGTCAGCACAGAATAATTTTTAAATAAATTAACCCAGTTATTAAGTCTATACCACTGATATTCTTTTCTAGACATTCACTGCGGAACATCTAAATGTCTTCAAAATATAAAATAAGCTTCTTGTTATAATACATATTTATGCACTTTATCTACTTGTACACTGTACTCCAGTTATTATAATATAATTTACCTACAGCTTAGTCAATACAAAGCTAAAATATTATTATATAATAATGTATTGTACTGGCAAAAAAACTTTTCTGGAAATTGATAACAGAGGCAGGTGTCCTCCTCTCCAACTGGGAAAGCTCAGACTAACACTGGGAAAATGGAATCGGTTCAGACTATGCAATAGCTGGTGCTGACTCTAGAACTGAAGTTGAAAACTTTGAGGTTGTAGGAGATTGGTGATCTTTCTGGGTTCTGGAGAGAGACATTTGGGAGCACAGATAGTTTTAAAAGAGCCCACCAACAATCCAGTATCACAGCAAAACGTGTAATAAACATGCCGGGGTCCATCCCTCAGGTCATCTTTCAGTAATAAGAGCAGAACCTCCTGCTCTTTACACAGTGAACCAAATTTCCATTCGGTATTGGGTGGGTGTGGCCTTATCTTTCCTAGCTTTATTCTACAACACCTATTTCTATAGTAGAATATATAAAAATGTGTATTTAAAATTATGAGGTATTTGTGAAATATATAAATAATGATGTACACCTGTATTAAAGATAAAAATTCACTTCTAACATGAGCCAAGCATTTATTTAAACTCGATTAAATAACAACCTATTTTCTAATGTAATTTTTTTAATGCTCTAACTTTTATTTTTGTCTTTGTCAGTCAATTGTGATTTTCCCCCCTTCATTTTTGTTATGTTTGTCTTTTTTAATTTTGAGTTTTGAATTTGGATTTTTGCAGACATGGAATGTAATTATACATTTTGTTCTTAAATCAAACTGACTTGACGTAATGGGATTCCAATAAAAAAAAGGTTTAAGTCTAAGCAAAAATAGCATTAATGGTTACTATTAAAAGCAAGTAATACAGGAAGCAAGCCATCCATCCAACAAATAAAAGCAAATGTTGACTACTTAAATAACACATGCCACACAAAAGAAAAATAATTCCAGCAAATGTGCCTCATATCAGGAGTTTAGTTTTCACTGACAGTATAGACTCAGAGTTACCTGGTCTGGATCAATTCAGCTACAGATACAGCTCGTTGTATAAGTTAGTCAGCTATGCAATGTAACATTTGGGTCTCATTTGAATCACACAGCACATGTTGTAGCTAGTGTCAAGCTGACTTATGGAACTCTGTCTGGCCCACACAACAAAAAATAAGCAAAAAATGATCCAGACTTTTTGGGACCTGCTCAGTGTCTTCGGCTTTCTGAAAAATATGACATAATCAATATATTAACATTTACTAGACATGTGTGAGCAGAATTGTTCATTACAGTGTGAATGTGTAGTTACATATTAATTTACTATTTTTGTTACAGTTAAATGAAGTAAATATATACTCAGAAGCCATGAATAAAATAAATATTTTGTTATTAACTTCCCATAGCTTTAAAATAAAATATTTGTGACTTTGTCTTTTATTCTTGTCACCTCACAGTGTTTGAGTTTTGTAACTTAAGGTTCATGAGAGTCATGTCAACCTATCTCTGATTGGGTAATGTCATAATGACTCATCTGGAACAATGCAGTGACACAAGTTTTTAACTCACTTCACTGGCTTGTCACAGACGCTGTTGGAGGGCCATTGTTTTCAGCATACAGTTTTTTATGGGGTTACGGTCAATTATGTATTCAGCCCTTGTTGGTAAATGTCTTTTAATGCTTTATCTGTTTTCTAATCCTGTTTACATTGTGTTCTCTGACGTTTCTCACACTGTAGATGAAGGAAAACCACTAAGTGTGGAGGGACACTTGATGAGAAAAGAAGAAGTTATGAAAGAGACACAGCATAGTTTAAGGATTGGGGACGTGAGAAGTTCTAAATCTAGTTTACAAGATTGTGTAAAACTGGAAGGCAGTGAGCCCTTAGCCCTGCACTCTGACGGTGATATTGTGATTGGAGGATTTTTCCCTCTGCAATATGTTGTGCCAAAACCACAGCAAAGCTACAACAGTCAACCCCAAATTCCACCTTGCAGTGGGTGAGTGTAAGGGTATTATTAATCTATGCTGGGTCTTCATTTTGTTTTGTTTTTTCTCCCTTAGATATGAATGAATGAAATATCAGTATTTTATGAAAAACTATGTCAGTTGCTATGTTGCTATGCTATGTTTACATGGAATTGTGGCACTGTGACTGATGAACAAATGTAAATTATATTTATATTACATAATTTATAATCATAATTTTTAAAATTAATTTAATTTCTTTATACTAAAAATTTAAATACTGTTTTAAAAAAAAATGTCTGCAGCATTCGTGAAAGACCCTTTCAATGGATAATGACAATGGTGTTTGCAGTGGAGGAAATTAACCGTAATTCAAGTCTGTTACCGGGTGTTAAACTAGGCTACAGGATTATGGGCAGCTGCAACCATATCCATAACAGCCTGCAGGCTCTGTATTCTTTGCTCACTCACTCAAAAGCTGTTAGCAGTGAGGTAGAAAAAACAGCAGAAATTGAAAACAGTGGTATTGAAATGAAGCAATCAAAGACTGTGGCAATAACAGCCAAGTCAAAAATACTAACCATACTGAAAGAGAGATGTGCTGAAGTTAAGACAGCAATTCATCACAATCCTGGAAACACTGAAAATGACATAAAAGTAAATGCAACAGAAGAGATAAAGGCAAGACAATCTTCCACATGTCTGTATTATTCTCCTGTGCCTGCTGTGATTGGTCCTGCATCCTCGTCCCCTACAAGAGCTGTAGCTCAAACACTTGGACCTTTCAATATACCACTGGTAATAATCTGTACAACTTTGTTTAATAATGTTATGTATTTGGTTTGTGTCTCAATAATATAGAAAGAACTTGCTCTCCTTCTAGGTGAGTTATTTTGCCACTTGTAGCTGTCTTACTGACAAGCATTTGTACCCATCATTCTTGAGAACTGTGCCAAGTGATCTCTTTCAAGTTAGAGGTCTCGTAAATCTTGTCACTTACTTCGGCTGGTTCTGGGTGGGCACAATAGGAGCTATGGTGAGATCAAAACTTTTTTAAATGATACAATGGAACAGTTTTAGACAGCAACATGATTTATAAATGCTTTCTGTATATACATTTCAGGATGACTACAGCCTTTATGGCATCCAAGCATTCTCTAATCAATTTAGAAGGCAAGGTTGATGTGTGGCATTTCATCTCTCTATCCCAGCATCACCCACAACGGCTGAAATACTAGAAATGGCAGATAAGCTGGAGAGTTCAACTGCTCGGGTTGTCGTGGTCATTACTTCAGGAGTAGATGTACTACATCTGTTCTCAGAAGTTAGTATCTTGATTGATGCATTTTGTAAATAATAACATCTTAATTAATAATGTAACAAATCCTATTTTGGGTATTTTTAAGTATATACGTGAATAGTCTTCACAGTTGTTTATGTTGCCTTTCCAGCTAGCTCAAAGGAATGTAACAGGGATACAGTGGATAGCAAGTGAAGCCTGGGTGACCTCGAGCCAGCTGGCCTCACCTGACTTCCACTTTCTCCTGGAGGGAACACTGGGCTTTTCCTTCCCTGGAGTCAGCATCCCTGGCTTGAAAGAGTTTCTTTTGAATGTCCGACCCTCTCCCAAACCAGGAATGGAATTTATCAATATGTTCTGGGAAGAGCAGTTTGGGTGTAAGCTGGAGTTTGAAAGAGACAGAGCCAAAGAATATGAAGTGAATACTCTGGAAAGATTGAATTATATGGATACTTTGAATTACAAACTAGGCTCTCAAAACAATTCTAGCTATATGGTTGGGCTTACTGTTGGACCAAAAAGATTGTTTAATATGTCAGCTGATAGAAATTATGCAGGTTCTTTGGCAAAACCTGTATGCACAGGTTCAGAGGATCTGAGACAGACTGACAGCAGTTATAGCGATGTATCTCCGGTCAGAATATCCTATAATGTGTATAAAGCTGTGTACGCTGTTGCCCATGCTCTGCACACGTTCTTAAACTGTGAATCTGTGGGACATAATAGGGGGTTGTGTGAGAAACACAGTTCATTTTCGAATGGCCAGGTAATTGAAACAATTACAAAATATCCAAATCATAATTCATGTGATTTTTTTTTCTTTTGAATTTGTAATTTTTAAAAAATATTTTTTTATTTGTTTCGTTTAATATTTTATTTTTTATAATTCTCTTCTGATGTAGTTTCTTCAACATCTGAAGATGGTCAATTTTACCAACCAGTTCAATGAGAAAGTATATTTCTACTCCAATGGAGAGCCAGTCCCTCTCTATGACATCATTAACTGGCAGAAGGACAGCAAAGACAAAATGAGGTTTAGTATAACTTTTAAGTGAACATTACATGTGAAACACTGTATGTATTAATCCTAATTTGAACTATGAACACCTACTCTAAAAATTGTCATTCATTTAACTGTCCATTAAGCTGGAGTGAATAAATAGATGTTTCAAATCACAGTTTTTATAGCACAGGTAGTGTAATAATTCCGGGTACAGAATTTAATGTCCATAACTAGATTGGTTGCTGCTAATAGTTCAATGATAGTTTATGTTGGTTAACTTGTGACAGAACCAACAGCTCAATGTTAAGAAGGAAACTAAACCAAAAAAACAGTTTTGGGGAGGTCACTTTAGGCTTCAGCAACAAATATAATGTTAAAAACATGAAAAGACTGTCATTTCACTTTCACTCATTGTATCTTTTAATTCAATAAAAGAACTAGATGTTACAATCCCTGATAATGCATTTCTTCAAATGGAGAAAGTCTTGAGGGATAGCCACTATGAGGAAAGGCCGCCTGGAAACTAGCGGGACACATCGTTGTGTGCCTCAACTTCACAGGGTGTTTCGTTCTTTTATCACAAGCTATTCTGCCATTTTTCAGTCTCTTTTTAACTTCCTTGGTTAGGTTTAGGGATTAAAAATCTGATCTAGATTTTAATAAAAAAATAAAAAAAATAGTACACATCATCAGTATTGGACCTTGGATTCATTGGGTGTTTCAGTCATTATCACTAGACACCCTCATCCGAGGAGGCCCTGCTGGGGTTAATCAGGCCCCGGAGTGTGTCATTGCTTCATGTTAAATTGTTATTTCTTCTCTACTTTCTTCTATTTAGTTTTCTACAAGCTTCCCAAGTGATGTCAGTCCTTTTTAGCCAGTGTCATTGGTTCTTCCTCATTTTCTAAATGCATTGAAACTAGAGACTCTACTTAGACGTAAAGCTAAATTTGTAGAGTAATTTATAGATGATGACTTTGTGGAGGAGAAGCTGTTCTAGTCCAATGCATCAGTAGTTAACCAGACTGAAAAGCTACAAACACTTTCCCCTCAGTTTGTTTTTTCCTCATTGGGTCAGATATACTGACTGAACAGTAGATAATCCCAACCAGTTGGCAGTATAATAGGTTATGACATCTGAATCAGAATACTTCATTAATCCCTAAAGAAATTATGTTGTTACAGCTGCTTCAAGACATTGTATATTATATTGTATTGTATCATTTAACTAAATTAAATAATACATTACAACACACCGTTTACAAAATAGCAGAAATAGCTCTAATATATGCAAATAGCTCAATTATAAATATCCAGAATATTACATTCTTACAGTTGATATATATATATATATATATATATATATATGATTGATTTTTACTCTAATCTGTAAAACGTATTTGTTATTTTCACTGTAGAGGGTGTGCAAAAGCGTGTAACTAATGCACTGTGTACTGTGAATTCATGGACAATTTTAAATCTGTGACACTTTGTTAGAATAGGTTTCTGTGGACAAAGTTTTTTATGTCCCTTTGAAAGATCTGTCTGTTACAACAACCATGAACAAGAAGTTATGGGTATTTACTTTATAACCCAAAACTTTGGTTTGGTTTTATTCTGAAATATTTTAAGCCAGATTTATCAAAGTTGGAAGCTATGATGGTTCAGCTCCCCATGGCCAACAGTTGCAGATAATGCAGAACACTATTTTATGGACAAAAGGAGAGAGGCAGGTAGGTTATAGTTATTGTAAATGTATTTCTTATGCCACTTTAAAATTAAACATTTTTTAAGCTGTTGAAAATTATTTGATCAACTATGTCAAATACTCAGTAAGAAAATCTTTTCACTTTTTTTCTGTTCCTTGTTCAGGTTCCTGTATCTCAGTGTAGTTCTCCATGTCCCCCTGGCAGCAGGCAGGCCACACGCCGAGGAGAGCCCAAATGCTGCTTTGATTGTTTGCCCTGTGCAGATGGAGAGATCAGCAACCAGACTGGTAGCCCATATCATATTAAAGAATGAAAATGTTGCACTGTTAAAAAGTATTGAAAAATTATTGATTTGAATGAAGAGTTCCTGAATTTTAATCCACATATGTCTTGTTGTCTTGTGTTCTCTGCTCCCAAAGGTTCCACTGATTGCATTAAATGTCCTGAATACTACTTGTCAGACAAAGACAAGGTGAAATGTGTTGCAGGGGAAGAAGAGTTCCTCTCTTTCTATGATGCCATGGGTATCATCCTGGTTGCACTCACCCTGCTGGGATTCATCCTGACATCTATCATCACCATTGTGTTTCACAGTTTCCGCTTTACACCCATCGTCAAGGCCAACAACTCTGAAATAAGTTTCTTGCTTCTCCTGTCACTCAAGCTCTGTTTCCTGTGTTCTCTGGTGTTCATTGGTCAGCCGTCTTGGTGGACATGTAGGCTCCGCCAGGCAGCGTTTGGGATCAGCTTTGCCCTGTGTTTGTCCTGCGTCCTTTTTAAGACCATTGTGGTTCTCCTGGCTTTCCGGACTAATGTACCTGGTTCCAGGGGTCGGATGCTGTTTAGTACAGCTCAGCAGAGGATTCTGATCATCTGTACCACAGTTCCTCAGGTGGGAAAGATATCAAACTGTCAGCAAATTTTAATGTCAGTTTTTGTAGCCACTTTCTGTAACTATTATTTAATGCTGCTCCAGATTTGTCTCTGTGCTGGCTGGGTGCTAGCCGCACCTCCGTTCCCATTCAGGAATCCAAACTACCAAGCTTCAACTGGAAGAGTGAGTAGGAAGTTCTAAAACACCAATTGTTGCAATTTATATTCTTGGACAATAATATCACTAAGTTATACAGTAAGATGTCTTCAAATCCTATAGAAGGGGACTTCAGTGTTTAGTGTAGACATCAAAGCAGAAAAAAATAAATAATATAAAATGAACCATTTCTCTGTATACATACTAATTGTTAGATTTTATTAGATTGTGGTGGAGTGTAAAGAGCCATGGCCTCCTGGATTCTACCTGCTCCTTGGTTACATCGGCCTGCTCGCCTTCGCCTGTCTTGTCCTGGCATTTCTTGGACGAAAACTACCAGACACGTTCAACGAAGCAAAGCTCATCACCTTCAGCATGCTGATTTTCTGGGCTGTGTGGATTTCTTTCATTCCAGCTTATGTCAGCTCTCCTGGAAAGTTCTCTGTGGCAGTGGAAATATTTGCTATATTATCATCCAGTTTTGGATTGTTACTATGTATTTTCATCCCCAAATGTTACATTATCTTACTACGACCCGAGAGAAATATCAAGAAAGGCATGACTGGAAAATATTCAAGATGAATTTCTTATTTCTATTTCAGAGTAAAAAAAAAAATAAAAAAAAAAATAAAATATATATATATATATATATATATATATATATATATATATATATATATATATATATATTATATTATATTTTAATGTGAAAAAAAGAAAAACTTTGTGTTTGTTGTACATTTATTGTGTTGGAAAACCCAGTTGTGTTTAAGTTTAATACTGTAGTAATCACTTACTAAAATAATGTTTGAATGTGAAAGTAAATAAAATATATGAAACATGTTTCAGTGATTCTGTACATTTTTTTTCTCTTCTTAGTTCTGTTACTTGTTTTAACTAAAATTATTTGTTAAAAACTATTATTTTCTACCTCATCTACAGCCCAACTGTGTGCAACAAATCCTGCTTACACATGGATTCAGTCAGCCCCAAAGTGATTAAACCACCAAGAGTCTCTGTACTGTCCACACACGTCTTCGATAAAACAAAAGCCCTGCCTAATGAGGCAAACACTGTGTTAAACACTAACATGGTTAGTGTTTAACACACTAACCATGTTAGTGTGTTAAACACTGGTTAGGCACAGAGGAAGAATAAACCTTCCTGTTGTGAAACTGACATCAGCTCAACGTGTGTCCCTTTTTCTATTCTTTATCACAGGTTAGTAAATGCATTTAAATGAATGTATACTGCAGACCTTACAAACGGACGATGTTGTTTATGTGGGTAATGAGCGCAACTCGCTAAAGAAATGGATTCGTTCTGAGTTGTGTCTGAATTGTGGGTTAAGGCTGCAGGCTAAATTATGCTAATGCCAGCGGACTTGGCTAATGTGGGATACTGAGTGTGTGTGGGGAAGCTAATCTGACCTGTGAGAGACCTCTGGACTGTGAACTCTTAATGTATTATGCACTCTGATAAATGGGTTTTATACTATGTTTTATTCTTCTGGTTGATCTTGTGGTTACAAGAACAAGTTGTGGTTTAATACAAAGACATTTATAGAGTGTTATAAGGAAACTGTTTGATCAATGCTGACTTCACAGTAGTAGTGAACGCTGTTAAAGGAGCATTGCACTCTATATAGTTGTAGGTTGTATAAGAACAGTGAATGTGTTTGTTTTATGTCAAAGACATTATTTTCTTTTAAAGAATAAAATAGTTATATTTTAAAAAACAGAAGTTACATTGTCAGTACAGTGGAAATACATTTCACATAGATAATTTAGTGCTGAACAAGAATTAAAATGTTTAAAAATTAGTTAATTTTATGATGTTTGTAAATGTAGTTAAAAATGAAGTACAGAGTACACTATTGTGTTTTGTTTATCTTTGTAAAACAAATGTGTTTATTGTGATACATTGTGGATCTGATATTATCAATGGATTTAACCCTTTAAGACCTACCATAGAACCAAGTCCGCCAGAGCTTATATTACATTTTTACATGCTGTGGAGCCATTTTTGGGAGCATTTCAAGTTGCTATACATCAATACAACCATTATAGCACAGATTTTAATAATATGTCTGCATTAAGTGCATAGTAATTACATAAATTGCAAAAAAGTGCAATAAACTACAAAAAAATTGAAAATCATTTTTGTTTTTTTAACATATATTTCTAGTTAGAGAAATTTAAGAGGCTGATCCCTCAAAACTGTAAATACAAAAAAGTTGCACAAAATAGATTCCCACCACAGGAAATTTATTTTGAGTGCCTTCATAGTTTTATTTTTTAAATACACCAATTTTTATACACTGCAGGAAAAACGAAAATAAATAATATAATGCAAATTTGCAAAAAAGCAGCATATGCATCAAAATAAACTATTTCCAGCAGTGCAATATGAGTCCTAAGCATCCCAGAAACGACACAGAAAGTCATAAAGTCAAAGATAACTTTTAAAAACACCAGTATAGGCTCATTGAGGCCCGGACAGTAAAAAACTACATTTCCGCAAAAATGATGTCACTTACGGTTTCGGGCAGCTCATGGCGGACATGCAATAGTTCGCGCTGACGTCTAATCCAATGTAGGAAGTGTTATGAACAGCTGATCGGATCGGCAAAGCATGTTTCTGGAATATTATGTTTTTGTTGCTGCAAGTGCTTTTTATGCAGTTTTTGCAAAGCTATATGTGGAAGGAAACTGTGACCGAGAACAAGCTGATGGGATAAGATGTAAGTACAACTCCTCCGGTTTCATATGCAAAAAAAATTATTGCGCTAGCTCACGTGGTTGCAGAGCTACCGGGATTTAAAAATAGTTATGCAAAACAGAGCGTGCACGCTCCAACCGGTTTTAAAGGGTTAAGCAACATTTTGTTCATGTTTTGTCAAAGTTGTATTGAGAGATTTATACAGTCTCTAGCTCAGGGAACTGTGGCCATGTATGGTAAACTGGACTGAAGCATAAGGCCATTTCTTTGCAGTTAGTATGGTGATACCTGAAGCTGTTCTAAGCTGTTGGGAAGAATAAACCTTCCTGTTGTGAAACTGACATCAGCTCAACGTGTGTCCCTTTTTCTATTCTTTATCACAGCACCACACATTGTTGAACAGGAAACCAGTTGCCCCTCTGGTCATCATCTTAGGGAGGCAACAATTCTGGGGGCTCGTCTGGGATTAGCGCCATGGCGGTCAGGTGCTAATCAGCCAAGAATTGCGGGATCCATATCCCTCTGATGCACAGCATTAGTAACGATTGACATCAGGTATCCAGACATGGCCACTCTGCACGACCTACAGTGGGAGATCCAGAACCAGCTTCATCAGCTGACCAGACCCGCTAACAGGGACCTGCTACATAAACTTGCAGTATTGTGTCAAGAAGAAGAGGTGGAAGATGTTCCCGGTGAGGATGCAACTGAGGTGGAGCTCTTTGACTTTATTGTTGACTTTCTGAGAAGTAAACGACTGAAGAGCCTCGAAGATCAGGGCATGTCTCGTCTGCTTGCATTTCGTGACCTCATTGATGACCTGCAAGCACCTCAGGTAACTGTTGAACTTGGTCAAGCGTCTGATGAAGGGGATGCTGTTTCTGTATTAGAGACTGAACCAGCAGTAGAAGCATCAGTAATGAAAAAGAGTATTCCAACATCAGTGATTGCTAATCCTGTAACTGGTTTAGTAAAACTGACAGATGTTGCTGCATTGTTACCACATAGAGAATTTAAGATACATGGTGGTCAAATCTCAGACTCAGCTTCTGATTTGAGTTTTAACTGTCTATGTAAACAAATTGATGAAGGTCTGGCTGAGGGGTTCTCAGAAGCTGAGGTCTTAAGAACGGTGCTCAAGATAATTAAGTCTGGTACCTTTAAAGACATGCTCATGACCAAAGATACCCTGACCCTTGCTGAGTTAAAAAGGTTCCTTAAAGCACACCTTAGGGATAAGAGCAGTACTGAATTGTTCCAGGAACTAAGTAACGCAAAGCAACATGACAAAGAAAGCCCACAACAGTTTATGTATAGACTAATGGGGGTCAAGCAGCGTATAATGTTTGCTTCTAAACAAGGTACAGACTTTCAATATGATAGCAAACTGGTGCAGGGAGTGTTTCTTCATTCGCTTTACCAGGGGATGAATGAAAAATCCTCATACATCAGACGAGATCTTCAACCACATATTTCAGACATGAATGTGACTGATGACTTTATACTCGACGTGATCACAAGATCACTGAGGGAGGACACTGAGAGGAAAACCAGGATGGGACAAGTATGTAAACAAAAAGCAATCAGTATCAATACAGCCCAGCTGGACATTGACAAACAGAATGCCATTCAAGTGCAGGCAGAGGTGCAGGCCAATCGCAGTGCTATACAGGAGTTAACAGCCCAAGTGTCATCTTTGGCCAAAAGTTTGGAGAAAGCCATCACACCGGTAGTGAATGTGGCAACAGAAAACACCTACAACCCTTTGCCACACATAAAACAGTCAGCCAAGCCTGAAGTTAAAGGGAAATGTCACCAATGTGTATCCCAAGGAAATGACACCTGCTCACACTGCTTCCGATGTGGAAAAGAGGGACACAGAGCTATTGGCTGCTTACAAAAGGGAACTCTGTCGGGAAACCGTGTGAGGTCGCTGGGGAGGGACCACCAGTGACCTTGGAGAATGCAGAGTCCCCAATCCCAGAGAAGCTGTACCCGAAAGATAAAATTCCATCTTCAACCAAGACCTCCAAATCACGTCAAGTGTCCAAAAGGGAGCGTGTTGCCCAGCTGATTGGGGGCAGGTGTATGGTAACTTGTTATCTAGATGGGGTCAAACTTCAAATGTTGTTGGATAGTGGGGCCCAAGTAAGCATGGTGGAGAAGTCTTGGGTGCAAAAAGCCTTGCCAAATGTGACAATTAGGCCACTGGAAAGCCTACTCTCAGATCACCCACTCAAAGTCACTGCAGCTAATGGGACAGATGTGCTGTTTGAAGGGTGGATAGAAGTTTTTCTTGAGATCACAAGTAGCAGACATGGCTCAGTTGTTATTCATGTTCCCATGCTAGTAAGTCCAGGAGGGTTGAGCAGCCCACTACTAGGCTTCAATGTGATACAAGAGATGATTGCAGGGAATGGTGATCAAAGAGATGACGACAACTTAGTGAGTCTCCTTTCAGAAGCCCTGAGAATTCAGAAGAGTAATGCTGAAAGTCTTGTTTTGGTGGTTCACACAAAGCAACCCCTGGAAGAGTCAGAATGTCCAGTATTACGAGTTGGAAAGAAGGGACTCACGATCCCCCGCAGTCAGATCTGTCAGGTGAAATGCCACATGAGAGCTTTTCCTGGAGGAGGAGTCATGTTGTTTGAACCGAATGTAGACTGTCACTTGCCAGATGGGTTGGAGTTATTTCCTGCGCTCGTTGAAGTGCCGGCTGGCGCCTCAAAAATAGTGAGAATACCAATCCAGAATTCAACAAGGCATGATGTTTTTTTTACCTCCAAAAGCAGTCTTAGGATTCATCGAAGAAATTATTGAAAGCACACCTGTAAACATCCATCCACCTATGCAGGGGCCTGGAGAACCACACAATGACATCCTTCTGTGCGCTACCCAAACAAGTCTGACCAGTGAAGAACAAAGTAATGGGAAGGAAAATCGCCAGGCTGGCAGTGTGGAGGAAAGATGGCATCCAAATGTGGATTTAGATCACCTGCCGGAGCCTGACCAGAGCATGGTACGGCAAATGCTTTATGAGGAATCAGACGTGTTTGCTCATGAAGAAGGAGACATTGGGTGTGTCCCTGGCTTACAGCTCAAAATCAATACAACTGATGACACTCCAGTTCAAAAAAGCTACAATTCCATTCCACGGCCACTGTTTAAGGAGGTGAAGGAGTATATCCAAAATCTCATAAACAGGGGGTGGATTAGGAAGTCTGTTTCTGCCTATTCCTCACCTGTAGTGTGTGTGCGAAAAAAAGACAACAGTCTTCGCCTGTGTGTTGACTTCCGTGAGCTGAACCGCAAAACCGTCCCAGATCGCCATCCACTCCCACGGATCCAGGATTTGTTGGACAGCCTAGGAGGCAATTCATGGTTCTCCATCTTGGACCAAGGGAGTGCGTACCATCAAGGGTTTGTGAGTGAGGAGTCAAGACATCTAACTGCCTTTAGCACACCCTGGGGACTCTACGAATGGGTACGAATACCCTTTGGACTGACGAATGCACCAGCTGCCTTTCAGAGGTGCATGGAGGGAGTGTTAGAGGGCATCAGAGACGAGTGTTGCGTGCCGTATTTGGATGATGTCCTTTGCTATTCCAAAACGTTTGACGAACATGTAGACCATCTAAGACAAGTGTTCTACCGGATGCGACAACACGGCATTAAGCTTCGCCCAGCCAAATGTGAGCTCTTTAAGAGACAAATTCGGTACATCGGGCGAGTGGTGTCAGGAGAAGGGATTCAGATGGATCCAAAGGATTTGGAAGCAGTTCTAGCCCTGAAAGACAAGAAGCCTCACACAGTTGGAGAGGTCCGGACATTGCTTGGATTTCTCAGCTACTACCGGTCCTTTATCCAAGACTTTTCACGACTGGCGAGGCCCTTGTTTGAAATTCTCCAAAGCCCAGCTGAGACAGGTCATGCCATCAAGCCTCAAACTGTTAAGGGAAAAAGTCCAGCGACCAAAGGGAACAAGGGGCAACTTCCCTCTCGCTCACCTGTCACTTGGACTACTGAACATCAGAACATGGTGTCCAGGTTGGTGGACATGTTGACAAACCCCCCCATTCTGGCCTACCCAGATTTTGATCTTCCACTTGTGTTACACACGGACACTTCAAATGAAGGTCTGGGAGCTGTATTATACCAACGCCAACACAACAAACTGCGTGTCATTGGGTACGGCTCCAGGACCTTAACACCTGCAGAGAGGAACTATCATCTGCACTCGGGCAAACTTGAGTTCCTGGCACTTAAATGGGCTATTTGCGACAAGTTCCGGGATTACCTGTATTATGCACCAACCTTCACGGTCTATACCGATAATAACCCCTTGACCTACATCCTGAGTTCAGCAAGACTAAATGCTGTGGGTCACAGATGGGTTGGGGAGTTGGCGGATTTCCATTTTGACATTAAGTATAGACCCGGAAAGAGGAACGCTGATGCCGATATGTTGTCCAGGTATCCCGTGAACCTTCAGCAGCAGATGAGTGACCATACAGAGACAGTGTCACCGGAGGTGGTCTCTGCTGTGTGGCAGGAGACAAAAATGGTACAAAACGATGATGTTCCCTGGGTGGATGCATTGCAACTAAATGGTGATGATGGAAATGCTGTACCACACAATAGCGTTTCAGGCATCATTCCCAGAGATATTAGAGCTGGACAACAAGCAGATCCAGCTATTAAAGAAGTTATTTCTTTGAAACTGAGAGCTTGGACTCCAAATGAAAAAGAGAAAAAAACAATGTCTAAACAGACAAGGAGACTGCTCTACGAGTGGAACAAGTTAGAAGTAGAAAATGGACTACTCTACCGAAAAACAAACCAAAACCGACAACTGGTCCTCCCTGAACAGCTCAAATCAGTGGTACTGAAAAGCTTACATGACGACATGGGGCATGTAGGTTCTGAAAAGGTGATCCATCTGGCCCGAGAACGGTTCTATTGGCCGTACATGCAGCAAGATGTGGAAGAATACGTGACAAAAAAATGCCAGTGCATTAAACAGAAGCACCCCTATATCCAGCAGAGAGCTCCAATGGGATCCCTCACCACCAGTGCACCTTTTGAGTTGGTCTCTATTGACTATTTGCACTTGGAGCCAAGCAAAGGAGGATATGAGTATATCCTTGTCCTCGTTGATCACTTCACACGCTTTGCGCAGGCATACCCAACGAGAAACAAATCAGGAAAGACAGCTGCTGAAAAGATATTTCAGGACTTTATTCCTCGCTTTGGGTATCCAGAGAAGTTGCATCACGACCAAGGACGTGAGTTTGAAAACAGCCTGTTCCAAAGACTGCAACAACTATCAGGAATTGCACACTCACGCACCACTCCTTATCATCCTCAGTGCAATCCAGTGGAGCGATTAAATCGCACACTTCTCCAAATGCTGCGCACCCTACAAGAAGAGAAAAAGAGTGAATGGAAAGATCATCTGCCTCAGATCGTGCATGCCTACAATTGCACAAGACATGATGCAACAGGGTACTCTCCATTCTTTCTCTTGTATGGCAGGGCTCCACGGCTACCAGTTGACCTACTTTTTCACCAAGGGAAAGACACTGAGGCACAAAACCACCAAACGTTTGTCCAAAAGTGGGCCGAGAGGATGCGAGTCGCTTACCAAATAGCTGCAAATAACAGCCGACAGTCCTCAGCCAAAAGCAAAAAGCAGTACGACAGACATGTAAGAGGTATCACTCTCCAGCCAGGTGACAGAGTACTGGTGAAAAATTTGTCAGAGAGAGGAGGGCCAGGAAAACTGCGCGCCTATTGGGAGAAGGTAGTACATCGCGTGGTGGAGAGATTGGGAGATGGACCGGTCTATAAGGTACAACCAGAGAGAGGTAGTAAAGCCATGCGGGTTCTTCATAGAAACCTCCTACTACCAGTAAACGACTTACCTTTTGAGGAAGAACTTCCTGTGGAAGAAAAGACAAAAGCAAAAAGGCAAAGACAACCTGTAAGAGATGTCAACGAAACGGCAACCAGTAGCTCGGATGAGGAAGATGGTTATACCTACCACCATGACTTCCGGAGGAAGATTCCATGCTACAGAATCATGAACCCTCAACAACAAGGACCTGCTATTCAACAGGAGCACCCTCAGCAACAGGAAACTGTCATTCCGAAGCAGGATTCTCAAAGTCAGCCCAAGCTACGTGCAACAGCAAGAGAGTTCTGTCCTCTTGACAGGCCAGAATATGGGGGAGAGCAAGATGTTGTGGAGGCTGAGGAGTTAGCAGAAAAAGACATGGAGGAAATGGATGGAGAAAATAGAGAAAATGACTTTGTAAGGAGGTCACAGAGGAAGGGGAGACCAGCAGAAAGACTCACGTACAACGCACTGGGTCAGCCATCATACTGTCACTGGAGGGCAGATATGAACACCCTTTCAGCTAGCCAACCCTGGATGTGGACACACAGCGTCCCATCATTCTTTCACCCCATCTATTCACAGCCGTACTACCACAATGACTGCACACTCATACACTGATGGGTCCACACATGAAGATAACAAATGTCAGGTGACATTCTTTTAAGTGAGGGAGAGTGTAGAGAGTTGAAAATAGCTCTCTAGTAAAATCTGGTATCAGAAATAAACTGGGCAAAAAAGCTCCCCCCCCCCCCCCAAGGTTTTTGTTGTGATTGTATTTCTGTACCTGTCATTTAAAATGCTATCCTACATCCAGCCGCTAGAGGGCGCATTACGCGCAGTGGTATCGAGTAGCGTTTTGGGGCACAGAGGAAGAATAAACCTTCCTGTTGTGAAACTGACATCAGCTCAATGTGTGTCACTTTTTCTATTCTTTATCACAGGTTAGTAAATGCATTTAAATGAATGTATACTGCAGACCTTACAAACGGACGATGTTGTTTATGTGGGTAATGAGCGCAACTCGCTAAAGAAATGGATTCGTTCTGAGTTGTGTCTGAATTGTGGGTTAAGGCTGCAGGCTAAATTATGCTAATGCTAGCGGACTTGGCTAATGTGGGATACTGAGTGTGTGTGGGGAAGCTAATCTGACCTGTGAGAGACCTCTGGACTGTGAACTCTTAATGTATTATGCACTCTGATAAATGGGTTTTATACTATGTTTTATTCTTCTGGTTGATCTTGTGGTTACAAGAACAAGTTGTGGTTTAATACAAAGACATTTATAGAGTGTTATAAGGAAACTGTTTGATCAATGCTGACTTCACAGTAGTAGTGAACGCTGTTAAAGGAGCATTGCACTCTGTATAGTTTATATGTTTGTTTTATGTCAAAGACATTATTTTCTTGTAAAGAGTAAAATAGTTATATTTTAAAAAACAGAAGTTACATTGTCAGTACAGTGGAAATACATTTCACATAGATAATTTAGTGCTGAACAAGAATTAAAATGTTTAAAAATTAGTTAATTTTATGATGTTTGTAAATGTAGTTAAAAATGAAGTACAGAGTACACTATTGTGTTTTGTTTATCTTTGTAAAACAAATGTGTTTATTGTGATACATTGTGGATCTGATATTATCAATGGATTTAAGCAACATTTTGTTCATGTTTTGTCAAAGTTGTATTGAGAGATTTATACAGTCTCTAGCTCAGGGAACTGTGGCCATGTATGGTAAACTGGACTGAAGCATAAGGCCATTTCTTTGCAGTTAGTATGGTGATACCTGAAGCTGTTCTAAGCTGTTGGGAAGAATAAACCTTCCTGTTGTTGCACCACACATTGTTGAACAGGAAACCAGTTGCCCCTCTGGTCATCATCTTAGGGAGGCAACAGACACATGGCCTCACATTTGACTCTAGAATATTTTATATAGAATAGACTCAACATTGATGGGTATTGTCATGGTCATGGGTTGGTGACCCAGTGTTTTGTGTTGTGTATTACTTTGATTTTATTGTTATTTATCATATTTAGTCTCTTGGTTCTATTTCTGTGCTCCTCCTGTGATCCGTGTTCCATGTTCCCTGGGTCTCCTCAGTCAGCGCCTTTGTGGATGTCTCTTGTGTTTCCTGTTTTACTTTGATAGTTTCGTGTCCTGTGTTCAGTGTTTTGAGTTTTGATTTCCCAATGTCTCATTATGTCTGATTAGTCCCAGCTGTGTTCCCACCTGTTCCCCATCCTCTCATTATCCTGCCTGCGTATTTTAGTCCTCAGTCATCCCCTGTTTGTTGTCGTGTCAAACCCTCACAATACTGTGTGTTGTCTCCATACTCCTGATTCCCATTGTTACTTCCCTTCAGTCCTTAGTTCCTAGTCCCTTTGTTTCTAGTTCCCCAGTTTCCTGAGTTTTAGTTTCATAGCTTCTAGTTTTTATGTTTTGCTTCAAGCATTTAGTGTTCAAGTTCTTTCCAGCGCATAAAGCTACCGCTTTCTGTTTATGTTTTTGTGTTTGGGTCCTCATCCTGTCAGGAATAATGACGTTAAAAGTACTACACACACAGAGATTTGCTTCTAAGAACACGACCAAAATAACTGAAAGCAACTTCAGCATACTTGGTTGGGAACTCTTTACCTCTAACCTTTAAGCTACACCAGAGACAAGCTACAAACTGCCAGTAACAGTTTCTCCAGAAAATGCATTATATACTTTTTTTTTATACACCATGTTGGAAGATAACATACATATATAGTATAAGTAAAATGAAAATGCATAGTTTACACATTATTCATACTAGTGCACTCTAACTTTGTTAGTTAATTCACTATTTACATGTTCAAGAACTGCAATTCTATATTTATACATTAAAAAAATAAAGACAGATATATTAAATAAGATTCAAATGAATTATAACAGATTTATTACATTGTTAAAGAAAATATATTCATATGTTAATTCATATCTAATACTAAAAATATTTTATTATTTATATTTAAATTTGTTGGACGTTCTCTGTAAATATGAGCAAAATGTTATCTGCCTTACATGGAATCATACGGGTTAAAGACGAATAATAATTTTATGACCTATATCTCTTGCAATTTAAAGAGCACCTTTATTTTAACGCAATAGGACATCACTGACTGCAATAAAACCACCTGTTGCTACAGTTATAATATTACCACATTATAGTATGAGGTGTCAGGTGTCCTGTAACATTTGGACCACATTTACCTACCATAACACTTTCTGTACCTAGTGTTTAGCTCATTGTATGATTTCTGCTGTGCATCTGGCCATAGAACCATAGCTGAGCAAACATTAACAAGATATTATGGCACTTGTGGAGTGTGACTTCACTTGGGTTTTCTAATGAGATGAAGACATTAACTTTTGCTGAGTACATGTTGAGCTATCCTTTCTCCCATGTGTCTGTGTCACTCTGATTGGTTAATCTCATGATGACTCATATGAAAAAATGCATTGAGTTTTTAACTCTGTTCATTAGTCTGTTACGTAGTATGTTAGAAAACAAAAGCCAGGCAACTGTTTTCAGCACACAAAGTTTTTATACAATAGAAAATGCATCCAATCCTTTTTAGTAATTGTCTTTGGCTGCTTTTTTATCTTTTTTTAAATCCTGTTTGTATCATATTCTCTGATGTTCCTCAAACTGTAGTTGAAAGAAAACCAAAAAGGATGGAGGGAGATGTTATGAGGAAAGAAGAGGCTGTGAGAGAACCACTGAGTGGTTTATGGAAAGGGGAAGTGAAAAGTGAGGATTTCAGTTTACCTGAGTGTACAAAACTGGCCAGAAGCGAGCCCATAGCCTTGCACTCAGATGGTGATGTTGTGATTGGAGGATTTTTCCCGCTGCATTATGCTGCATCTAAGCCAGAGTACAGCTACAACAGAAAACCTCAAGTTACATCTTGCAGTGGGTGAGTGTTAATATTATATATACATATCTTATTTTTTTTTCAAAGTTTCAATGTTTAAAAACAAAAGAGAAAGAGAAACAAAACATTTGGGGTTTTGATAATATTCCTGTGATTTCTGTATCACTTTAGATTATTTATTTATCAAAATTTTTTATTGTTTGTCAGCCTTTACCACACCGCGTTTCACTGGATGATGACCATGATTTTCACTGTGGATGAAATTAATCGTAATTCAAGCCTATTACCAGGTGTTAAACTAGGCTACAGAATTATGGACAGCTGTGACCATGTCCACACCAGTCTGCAAGCACTATTTTCCTTAATCAGTTACTCCAAAACTGTGAAACAAACAGCAGAAACTGAAAACAGCAGAATTCAAATGGAGGGATTAAACATGGCAGGGATGAAAAGGAAACCTGGGATCCTATCCTCAGTAGAAAAAAGACATGCTGAAGTTAACATGTCAAAGCCTAGGATTCTTAAAGATGCAGAAAATTACATGAAAGAAAAATTAACAGTAGAAATGAAAACAAGGGAGTTTTCCCCCTGTCTGAATTATTCTCCGGTGCCTGCTGTGATTGGTCTTGCATCATCTACCCCTACAAGAGCTGTAGCTCACACGCTTGGCCCTTTCAACATACCACTGGTAATAAATTGCTTAATCACATTTAATAATAATTTATGTTTAGAGTTTGTTTTAATTCAACATCATAAAATAACCTGTCTCCTTATAGGTGAGTTATTTTGCCACTTGTAGCTGTCTTACTGACAAGCATTTGTACCCATCATTCTTGAGAACTGTGCCAAGTGATCTCTTTCAAGTTAGAGGTCTCGTGAAGCTTGTTACTTTCTTTGGCTGGTTCTGGGTGGGCACAATAGGAGCTACGGTGAGATAAATACTTTAATAAATCTCCAGCTGATCAGTCATATACAGGGCACAAAAAGAATTGTTAATATACACAAACATGATTTACAAGTTCTTTTTGGGGATACATTTCAGGATGATTACAGTCTTTATGGTATCCAAGCATTCTCTATTCAGTTTGGACAACAAGGTGGGTGTGTAGAATTTCATCTCACGATCCCGACATCACCCACAGTGGCTGAGATACAAAAAATGGCAGACAAACTCCAGAGGTCAACAGCTCGGGTTGTGGTGGTATTTGCCAAAGACGTAAATTTGCTAGATTTGTTTTCAGAAGTAAGTAGCTCAGTTGATGTATTGTGTGGCTTTCCCTAAATTGTGACACATTTTGTAGTATTTTAAGCTATATTATGAAAAGATAGGTATTTCAAATGAATTGTTTTCACATTAATAATCATTTCTTTCTGTTTCATCCAGCTTACTCAGAGAAATATGACAGGGATACAATGGGTAGTCAGCGAAGCCTGGATGACCGCTACTCAGCTGACCACTCCTGACTTCCATAATCTTCTAGAGGGAACACTGGGTTTCTCCTTCCCTGGAGTCAGCATCCCAGGCTTGGAAGAGTTTCTTCTGAATGTCCGACCATCTCCCAAACCAGGAATGGAGTTGGTCAATATGTTCTGGGAAGAATATTTTGGTTGTAAGCTAGAGTTTGAAAGAGACAGAAGTGAAGAATATGAAACTAATACTTTGAAAAACTACAAACTAGGCTCTCAAAACAATTCTGGTTTCATGGTTGGGCTTACTGTTGGACAAAGTTCATTTAATATGTCTGTTGATAAAAGTAATGAAGGTGCTCTGAAAAAAACTGTATGCACAGGTTTAGAGGATCTGAGTTACACAGATAGCAGTTATAGTGATGTATCTCAGGCCCGAATATCCTATAATGTGTATAAAGCTGTGTATGCCGTTGCCCATGCTCTGCACACTTTCTTAAACTGTAACTCAACAGGACCTAGCGGGGGATTGTGTGAGATGCACAACTCATTTACAAATGGTCAGGTAGCTGAATAAGTTTCTTTGTATGTCAAATAATGTTAAATATGTTAATCAAGCTTCACATGTTTTTTTTTTTTTATTTTACTTCATGATGAATTTGTATCAGTTTTATTATTAACATTTTTTAATAATCTTTTTTATGTAGTTTCTTCAATATCTGAAAAGGGTGAATTTCACCAACCAGTTTGATGAGAAAGTATATTTTGACTCCAATGGAGAGCCAGTCCCTCTCTATGACATCATTAATTGGCAGAAGGACAGCAAGAATGAAATTAGGTGAAATGCCATACTTCAGGTTAACTTTTTAACTTTTTGTGAAGATGATCATAAGCCAAGAACTACACTTGTTGTATACATTTAAGGATACCAATATTGTTTTTTAATGTAATGTTTTTGCATTTATTGTTTTGCCTGACTGCATTGCATTGAAATGATCTCTTCTTTTTTCTACTAGTTTTGTCAAGGTAGGAAGTTATGATGGTTCAGCTCAGCAAGGACAACAGCTGCAGATACTGAAGAACACTATAGTATGGACAACAAGACAGTCACAGGCAGGTCACAGTAATCCCAACCCTATTATTTATGTTACTTTAAATGGTGAAAAGTCTTTGGTAACCATGTCAAATACCTAGAAACAACCTATTGATTTACATTGTTATATCTTTTTTCTGTTTCTTGTTCAGGTTCCTGTATCTCAGTGTAGTGCTCCATGTTCCCCTGGCAGCAGGCAGGCCACATGCCAAGGAGAGCCCAAATGCTGCTTTGATTGTTTGCCGTGTGCAGATGGAGAGATCAGCAACCAGACTGGTAGCCCATATATTTTTTATTTCCAAAATGCTATTAAAGTTATTTAAAATTACAGATATGTAATGAATAGTTTCTGACTGTTTACATGCATATTTCTGTGTTTTGTGTTTTCAAAGGTTCCTCTGAATGTAGCAAATGTCCTGACTACTTCTGGTCAGACAAAGAAAAAGTGAAATGTGTTGCAGGGGAAGAAGAATTCCTGTCTTTCAGTGACACGATGGGTATCATCCTGGTAGCAATTACCTTTCTGGGTTTCATACTGACCACCATCATCACCATTGTGTTTCACAGTTTTCGCTATACACCCATCGTCAAGGCCAACAACTCAGAAATAAGTTTCTTGCTTCTCCTGTCACTCAAGCTCTGTTTCCTGTGTTCTCTGGTGTTCATTGGTCAGCCGTCTTGGTGGACATGTAGGCTCCGCCAGGCAGCATTTGGGATCAGCTTTGTCCTGTGTTTGTCCTGCCTCCTTGTTAAGACCATTGTGGTCCTTCTGGCTTTCCAGACTAATGTACCTGGTTCCAGGGGTCGGATGCTGTTTGGTACATTCCAGCAGAGGATTTTGATCTTGTGCACTACAGCTCCTCAGGTGAAAGGGAGAAAAAATGTCTGAAACTTTGACATCAGTTTGTTTACATTGTATAGTTTTAGATTGTGTTATTTTATTGTTTTACCCCAACCTTTAGATTTGTCTCTCTACTGGCTGGGTGTTGGGTGCACCTCCCTTTCCATTTAGGAATTCAAACTACCAAGCTATAACTGGAAAAGTGAGTAAGAAAACTGTTTCTGTATTTTCTTACACAGCCTGCCCAAAATATTGTAAACGGACATGGGAAATATTTTTCAAATATATATTTTTAATGAAAGAAAAAACAACCAAAAAAACATTTTGCTAATTTTGTATCTCAAAAACATTGGGATGGGAGCAACAACATTTATTGCAATTTCAGATATACATCTGAATACACTGACAACGTCATAGCCACTATAAGTAGGCCTGTCCCAAATTTTGTGAAATGCATTTATGTCATCAAATTTAAAATAAGCTAAAATGGTACATGTGATCAGTTTAAAGATTCAATATATTTTCTATATAATTCTATATGTTCTACTGTGAATAAAGTGTTAGTATGTTTTAATCTATAAGATTCATAAATTAAATCCTTTCATCTACTGTTATTTACATTTTTGTTTATGATCAACTCTTTGGGAATTGGTTTTGTATTTATTTTCATATTGTCATTAACCATCAACATAATAAAATCATATACAGTGGCACTTTAACTGGTAAAGTAGACACAAAAGAGTAAATAATTATAATCACATAAAATGTACCATCTCTCAAAATCCATTCTAACACATTTCTGGACATCTTTAGATTGTTGTGGAGTGTAAAGAGCCATGGCCTACTGGGTTCTACCTGCTCCTTGGTTACATTGGCCTACTGGCCTTTGTCTGTCTTCTCCTGGCATTCTTTGGACGAAAGCTACCGGACACATTCAACGAAGCAAAGTTCATCACCTTCAGCATGCTGATTTTCTGGGCTGTGTGGATTTCTTTCATTCCAGCTTATGTCAGCTCTCCTGGGAAATTTTCTGTGGCAGTGGAAATATTTGCTATCTTAGCATCCAGTTTTGGATTGTTACTGTGTATTTTTGTGCCCAAATGTTACATCATTTTACTGCACCCTGAAAGGAATATTAAGAAAGGCATGACTGGGAAATATCAAAGATGATCATTTATATTCTCAGTGTTTGGGAGAGAACAGTTATAATATTTTAATGTGAAAAAAAATAAAATGCCATATGATCATTACATTATTGTTAAAAGCTTTTACTTTCCAACGTAACCTTGATTTCAGCATTTACTCTGTCCTTTAGGGAGCATTGTCTAAATGTTAGACAATCTGAACAGGGGGGTTAAGCCACCATAGAGAAGCGTTTAAAAAAAAACATTTGGAAACAGGTTAATTGTCTAATTTAGTTATTGTATTATGAAGTCACGACTGATGTCGATACTGCACAAACATTTTTGCTCTATTTTAAAATTTATTTATTGAACCATTTACTTCTCTAAAATAAAATACTAAATATGATGTCTGTTGACAAGACCTCTCAAGATTTTCACAATGTGTTTTTTTCCTATATACAAATAAAGAATTATAAGAAATGTTATACAATAAATAACTTTTAACGTTTTCCTTATGACAGCTGGGATAGGCTAAAGCACCCCCCACGACCCTGAAAAGTATAAGCGGACGTGAATGAATGGATGGATGGATGGATGGATGGATTTTCCTCATGATGTGTCTTTTCTTTTCGGTCAGCACAGAATAATTTTTAAATAAATTAACCCAGTTATTAAGTCTATACCACTGATATTCTTTTCTAGACATTCACTGCGGAACATCTAAATGTCTTCAAAATATAAAATAAGCTTCTTGTTATAATACATATTTATGCACTTTATCTACTTGTACACTGTACTCCAGTTATTATAATATAATTTACCTACAGCTTAGTCAATACAAAGCTAAAATATTATTATATAATAATGTATTGTACTGGCAATAAAACTTTTCTGGAAATTGATAACAGGGGCAGGTGTCCTCCTCTCCAACTGGGAAAGCTCAGACTGACACTGGGAAAATGGAGTCGGTTCAGACTATGCAATAGCTGGTGCTGACTCTAGAACTGAAGTTGAAAACTTTGAGGTTGTAGGAGGTTGGTGATCTTTCTGGGTTCTGGAGAGAGACATTTGGGAGCACCGATAGTTTTAAAAGAGCCCACCAACAATCCAGTATCACAGCAAAACGTGTAATAAACATGCCGGGGTCCATCCCTCAGGTCATCTTTCAGTAATAAGAGCAGAACCTCCTGCTCTTTACACAGTGAACCAAATTTCCATTCGGTATTGGGTGGGTGTGGCCTTATCTTTCCTAGCTTTATTCTACAACACCTATTTCTATAGTAGAATATATAAAAATGTGTATTTAAAATTATGAGGTATTTGTGAAATATATAAATAATGATGTACACCTGTATTAAAGATAAAAATTCACTTCTAACATGAGCCAAGCATTTATTTAAACTCGATTAAATAACAACCTATTTTCTAATGTAATTTTTTTAATGCTCTAACTTTTATTTTTGTCTTTGTCAGTCAATTGTGATTTTCCCCCCTTCATTTTTGTTATGTTTGTCTTTTTTAATTTTGAGTTTTGAATTTGGATTTTGCAGACATGGAATGTAATTATACATTTTGTTCTTAAATCAAACTGACTTGACGTAATGGGATTCCAATATGAAAAGGTTTAAGTCTAAGCAAAAATAGCATTAATGGTTACTATTAAAAGCAAGTAATACAGGAAGCAAGCCATCCATCCAACAAATAAAAGCAAATGTTGACTACTTAAATAACACATGCCACACAAAAGAAAAATAATTCCAGCAAATGTGCCTCATATCAGGAGTTTAGTTTTCACTGACAGTATAGACTCAGAGTTACCTGGTCTGGATCAATTCAGCTACAGATACAGCTCGTTGTATAAGTTAGTCAGCTATGCAATGTAACATTTGGGTCTCATTTGAATTACACGCCACTTGTTGTAGCCAGTGTCAAGCTGACTTATGGAACTGCAACACGTTCTCACTCCCAAAGCGTAACATTTTACGCTAGGTGACCGACCTCGGAAAAATGAGGAAATATGAGAACCGTATGGACTCATCTACACATGTTCGCTCTTTTTCTGCAAATCGCTTAGAAACACGCTATTTAACATCATTAAAGTCCTGGTTAATATCAGGAAAAAGGCTATGGTTAGGACTAGGGATAAGGTTAGGTTTAGGGCTGGAATACAGGGCTGGAACGTCTATTACCGCGGGAGCGTCCTTGCACTGGATTTCAGCCATAACCCGCCGCGTACCATAAGAACGCCGACGGTCTCCTTTCGCGTTCCTCAGGAACGCCGCGGGACGTGACAAAAAAGGCGGCATGTTACGCCTCGGGAGTGAGAACGGCCTGGGAACTCTTCTCTATGTCTGGCCCACACAACAATAAATAAGCAAAAAATGATCCAGACTGTTTTGGACTTGCTCAGTGTCTTCGGCTTTCTGAAAAATATGACATAATCAATATATTAACATTTACTGCACATGTGTGAGCAGAATTGTTCATTACTGTGTGAATATGTAGTTACATATTAATTTACTATTTTTGTTACAGTTAAATGAAGTAAATTTATACTCAGAAGCCATGAATAGAATAAATATTTTGTTATTAACTTCCCATAGCTTTAAAATAAAATATTTGTGACTTTGTCTTTTATTCTTGTCACCTCTAGGAAGACAGTGTTTGAGTTTTGTAACTTAAGGTTCATGAGAGTCATGTCAACCTATCTCTGATTGGGTAATGTCATAATGACTCATCTGGAACAATGCAGTTTTTAACTCACTTCACTGGCTTGTCACAGACGCTGTTGGAGGGCCATTGTTTTCAGCATACAGTTTTTTATGGGGTTACGGTCAATTATGTATTCAGCCCTTGTTGGTAAATGTCTTTTAATGCTTTATCTGTTTTCTAATCCTGTTTACATTGTGTTCTCTGACGTTTCTCACACCGTAGATGAAGGAAAACCACTAAGTGTGGAGGGACACTTGATGAGAAAAGAAGAAGTTATGAGAGAGACACAGCATAGTTTAAGGATTGGAGACGTGAGAAGTTCTAAATCTAGTTTACCTGATTGTGTAAAACTGGCAGGCAGTGAGCCCTTAGCCCTGCACTCTGACGGTGATATTGTGATTGGAGGATTTTTCCCTCTGCAATATGTTGTGCCAAAACCACAGCAAAGCTACAACAGTCAACCCCAAATTCCACCTTGCAGCGGGTGAGTGTAAGGGTATTATTAATCTATGCTGGGTCTTCATTTTGTTTTGTTCTTTCTCCCTTAGATATGAATAAATGAAATATCAGTATTTTATGAAAAGCTATATCAGTTGCTATGTTGCTATGCTATGTTTACATGGAATTGTGGCACTGTGACTAATGAACAAATGTAAATTATATTTATATTACATAATTTTTAATCATAATTTTTAAAATTAATTTAATTTCTTTATACTAAAAATTTAAATACTTTTTAAAAAACATGTCTGCAGCTTTCATGAAAGATCCTTTCGATGGATAATGACAATGGTGTTTGCAGTGGAGGAAATTAACCATAATTCAAGTCTGTTACCGGGTGTTAAACTAGGCTACAGGATTATGGACAGCTGCAACCATATCCATAACAGCCTGCAGGCTCTGTATTCTTTGCTCACTCACTCAAAAGCTGTTAGCAGTGAGGTAGAAAAAACATCAGAAATTGAAAACAGTGGTATTGAAATGAAGCAATCAAAGACTGTGGCAATAACAGCCAAGTCAAAAATACTAACCATACTGAAAGAGAGAAGTGCTGAAGTTAAGACAGCAATTCATCACAATCCTGGAAACACTGAAAATGACATAAAAGTAAATGCAACAGAAGAGATAAAGGCAAGACAATCTTCCACATGTCTGTATTATTCTCCTGTGCCTGCTGTGATTGGTCTTGCATCCTCGTCCCCTACAAGAGCTGTAGCTCAAACACTTGGACCTTTCAATATACCACTGGTAATAATCTGTACAACTTTGTTTAATAATGTTATGTATTTGGTTTGTGTCTCAATAATATAGAAAGAACTTGCTCTCCTTCTAGGTGAGTTATTTTGCCACTTGTAGCTGTCTTACTGACAAGCATTTGTACCCATCATTCTTGAGAACTGTGCCAAGTGATCTCTTTCAAGTTAGAGGTCTCGTAAATCTTGTCACTTACTTCGGCTGGTTCTGGGTGGGCACAATAGGAGCTACGGTGAGATCAAAACTTTTTTAAATGATACAATGGGACAGTTTTAGACAGCAACATGATTTATAAATGCTTTCTGTATAAACATTTCAGGATGACTACAGCCTTTATGGCATCCAAGCATTCTCTAATCAGTTTAGAAGGCAAGGTGGATGTGTGGCATTTCATCTCTCTATCCCAGCATCACCCACAACGGCTGAAATACTAGAAATGGCAGATAAGCTGGAGAGTTCAACTGCTCGGGTTGTCGTGGTCATTACTGCAGAAGTAGATGTACTGCATCTGTTCTCAGAAGTTAGTATCTTGATTGATGCATTTTGTAAATAATAACATCTTAATTAATAATGTAACAAATCCTATTTTGGGTATTTTTAAGTATATACGTGAATAGTCTTCACAGTTGTTTATGTTGCCTTTCCAGCTAGCTCAAAGGAATGTAACAGGGATACAGTGGATAGCAAGTGAAGCCTGGGTGACCTCGAGTCGGCTGGCCTCACCTGACTTCCACTTTCTCCTGGAGGGAACACTGGGCTTCTCCTTCCCCGGAGTCAGCATCCCTGGCTTGAAAGAGTTTCTTTTGAATGTCCGACCCTCTCCCAAACCAGGAATGGAATTTATCAATATGTTCTGGGAAGAGCAGTTTGGGTGTAAGCTGGAGTTTGAAAGAGACAGAGCCAAAGAATATGAAGTGAATACTCTGGAAAGATTGAATTATATGGATACTTTGAATTACAAACTAGGCTCTCAAAACAATTCTAGCTATATGGTTGGGCTTACTGTTGGACCAAAAAGATTGTTTAATATGTCAGCTGATAGAAATTATGCAGGTTCTTTGGCAAAACCTGTATGCACAGGTTCAGAGGATCTGAGACAGACTGACAGCAGTTATAGCGATGTATCTCCGGTCAGAATATCCTATAATGTGTATAAAGCTGTGTACGCTGTTGCCCATGCTCTGCACACGTTCTTAAACTGTGAATCTGTGGGACATAATAGGGGGTTGTGTGAGAAACACAGTTCATTTTCTAATGGCCAGGTAATTGAAACAATTACAAAATATCCAAATCATAATTCATGTGATTTTTTTTTCTTTTGAGTTTGTAATTTTTAAAAAATATTTTTTATTTGTTTCGTTTAATATTTTATTTTTTATAATTCTCTTCTGATGTAGTTTCTTCAACATCTGAAGATGGTCAATTTTACCAACCAGTTCAATGAGAAAGTATATTTTGACTCCAATGGAGAGCCAGTCCCTCTCTATGACATCATTAACTGGCAGAAGGACAGCAAAGACAAAATGAGGTTTAGTATAACTTTTAAGTGAACATTACATGTGAAACACTGTATGTATTAATCCTAATTTGAACTACGAACACCTACTCTAAAAATTGTCATTCATTTAACTGTCCATTAAGCTGGAGTGAATAAATAGGTGTTTCAAATCACAGTTTTTATAGCACAGGTAGTGTAATCATTCCGGGTACAGAATTTAATGTCCATAACTAGATTGGTTGCTGCTAATAGTTCAATGATAGTTTATGTTGGTTAACTTGTGACAGAACCAACAGCTCAATGTTAAGATGGAAACTAAACCAAAAAAAAAAAAGTTTTGGGGAGGTCACTTTAGGCTTCAGCAACAAATATAATGTTAAAAACATGGAAAGACTTTCACTTTCACTCATTTATCTTTTAATTCAATAAAAGAACTAGATGTTACAATCCCTGATAATGCATTTCTTCAAATGGAGAAAGTCTTGAGGGATAGCTACTATGAGGAAAGGCCGCCTGGAAACTTTACCAGCGGGACACATCGTTGTGTGCCTCAACTTCACAGGGTGTTTCGTTCTTTTATCACAAGCTATTCTGCCATTTTTCAGTCTCTTTTTAACTTCCTTGGTTAGGTTTAGGGATTAGAAATCTGATCTAGATTTTAATAAAAAAAAAAAAAAAATAGTACACATCATCAGTATTGGACCTTGGATTTATTGGGGGTTTCAGACACCCTCATCCGAGGAGGCCCTGCTGGGGTTAATCAGGCCCCGGAGTGTGTCATTACTTCATGTTAAATTGTTATTTCTTCTCTACTTTCTTCTATTTAGTTTTCTACAAGCTTCCCAAGTGATGTCAGCCCTCTTTAGCCAGTGTCATTGCTACTTCCTCATTTTCTAAATGCATTGAAACTAGAGACTCTACGTAGACGTAAGGCTAAATTTGAGAAGCTGTTCTAGTCCAATGCATCAGTAGTTAACCAGACTGAAAAGCTACAAACACTTTTCCCTCAGTTTGTTTTTTCCTCATTGGGTCAGATATACTGACTGAACAGTAGAGCATCCCAACCACTTGGCAGTATAATAGGTTATGACATCTGAATCAGAATACTTCATTAATCCCTAAAGAAATTATGTTGTTACAGCTGCTTCAAGACATTGTATATTATATTGTATTGTATCATTTAACTAAATTAAATAATACATTATAACACACCGTTTACAAAATAGCAGAAATAGCTCTAATATATGCAAATAGCTCAATTATAAATATCCAGAATATTACATTCTTACAGTTGATATATATATATATATATATATATATATATATATATATATATATATATATATATATATATATATGAATGATTGATTTTTACTCTAATATGTAAAACGTATTTGTTATTTTCACTGTAGAGGGTTTGCAAAAGGGTGTAACTAATGCACTGTGTACTGTGAATTCATGGACAATTTTAAATCTGTGACACTTTGTTAGAATAGGTTTCTGTGGACAAAGTTTTTTATGTCCCTTTGAAAGATCTGTCTGTTACAACAACCATGAACAAGAAGTTATGGGCATTTACTTTATAACCCAAAACTTTGGTTTGGTTTTATTCTGAAATATTTTAAGCTAGATTTATCAAAGTTGGAAGCTATGATGGTTCAGCTCCCCATGGCCAACAGTTGCAGATAATGAAGAACACTATTGTATGGACAAAAGGAGAGAGGCAGGTAGGTTATAGTTATTGTAAATGTATTTCTTATGCCACTTTAAAATTAAACATTTTTTAAGCTGTTGAAAATTATTTGATCAACTATGTCAAATACTCAGTAAGAAAATCTTTTCACTTTTTTCTGTTCCTTGTTCAGGTTCCTGTATCTCAGTGTAGTGCTCCATGTCCCCTTGGCAGCAGGCAGGCCACACGCCGAGGAGAGCCCAAATGCTGCTTTGATTGTTTGCCCTGTGCAGATGGAGAGATCAGCAACCAGACTGGTAGCCCATATCATATTAAAGAATGAAAATGTTGCACTGTTAAAAAGTATTGAAAAAATATTTATTTGAATGAAGAGTTCCTGAATTTTAATCCACATATGTCTTGTTGTCTTGTGTTCTCTGCTCCCAAAGGTTCCACTGATTGCATTAAATGTCCTGAATACTACTTGTCAGACAAAGACAAGGTGAAATGTGTTGCAGGGGAAGAAGAGTTCCTCTCTTTCTATGATGCCATGGGTATCATCCTGGTTGCACTCACCCTGCTGGGATTCATCCTGACATCTATCATCACCATTGTGTTTCACAGTTTCCGCTATACACCCATCGTCAAGGCCAACAACTCAGAAATAAGTTTCTTGCTTCTCCTGTCACTCAAGCTCTGTTTCCTGTGTTGTCTGGTGTTCATTGGTCAGCCGTCTTGGTGGACATGTAGGCTCCGACAGGCAGCGTTTGGAATCAGCTTTGCCCTGTGTTTGTCCTGCGTCCTTTTTAAGACCATTGTGGTTCTCCTGGCTTTCCGGACTAATGTACCTGGTTCCAGGGGTCAGATGCTGTTTAGTACAGCTCAGCAGAGGATTCTGATCATCTGTACCACAGTTCCTCAGGTGGGAAATATATCAAACTGTCAGCAAATTTAAATGTCAGTTTTTGTAGCCACTTTCTGTAACTATTATTTTATGCTGCTCCAGATTTGTCTCTGTACTGGCTGGGTGCTATCCGCACCTCCGTTCCCATTCAGGAATCCAAAATACCAAGCTTCAACTGGAAGAGTGAGTAGGAAGTACTAAAACACTAATTGTTACAATTTATGTTCTTGGACATTAATATCACTAAGTTATACAGTAAGATGTCTTCAAATCCTATAGAAGGGGACTTCAGTGTTTAGTGTAGACATCAGAGCAGAAACAAATAAATCATATAAAATGAACCATTTCTCTGTATACATACTAATTGTTAGATTTTATTAGATTGTGGTGGAGTGTAAAGAGCCATGGCCTCCTGGTTTCTACCTGCTCCTTGGTTACATTGGCCTGCTCGCCTTCGCCTGTCTTGTCCTGGCATTTCTTGGACGAAAACTACCAGACACGTTCAACGAAGCAAAGCTCATCACCTTCAGCATGCTGATTTTCTGGGCTGTGTGGATTTCTTTCATTCCAGCTTATGTCAGCTCTCCTGGAAAGTTCTCTGTGGCAGTGGAAATATTCGCTATATTATCATCCAGTTTTGGATTGTTACTATGTATTTTCATCCCCAAATGTTACATTATTTTACTACGACCCGAGAGAAATATCAAGAAAGGCATGACTGGAAAATATTCAAGATGAATTTTTTATTTCTATTTCAGAGTAAAAAAAAAAAAATAAATTAAAAAAAAAAAAAAAAAAAAAAAAAATATATATATATATATATATATATATATATATATATATACTATATTTTAATGTGAAAAAAATAAAAACTTTGTGTTTGTTGTACCTTTATTGTGTTGGAAAACCCAGTTGTGTTTAAGTTTAATACTGTAGTAATCACTTACTAAAATAATGTTTGAATGTGAAAGTAAATAAAATATCATATGAAACATGTTTCAGTGATTCTGGATGTTTTTCTTCTCGTGTTAGTTCTGTTACTTGTTTTAACTAAAATTATTTGTTAAAAGCTGTTATTTTCTACCTCATCTACAGCCCAACTGTGTGCAACACAATCCTGCTTACACATGGATTCAGTCAGCCCCAAAGTGATTAAACCACCAAGAGTCTCTGTACTGTCCACACACGTCTTCGATAAAACAAAAGCCCTGCCTAATGGCAAACACTGTGTTAAACACTAACATGGTTAGCATGTTGCACTGTTCTTGGTGTTGGTATTTGTGCGTTTGTGTGTGTGTGTGTGTGTGTGTGTGTGAGAGAGAGAGAGAGAGAGAGATTTCTGCAGATTCTGGTAAGAGGGACCCTGCAGCTCCTGTCAGATCTCATGAGTGGAAAAAGCTCTAACTGCAGGCCAAATGTGTGACATGTTGATTTTTGTCTAGATTTACAGTTGTTGGCATCAAATCGAGGTTGCAGGTTATTTAGAAATTAAAGAAAGGCTTTTCTCAAGAACGTAACCAGAGCAATTAACAGGAATATTTAGTGTTGAATTTCTATGTTACCTCCAAATATGGATACGTTTTAGCTGAATATACATATTTATTTTGTTGCACACTTTAATACACTTACTATAATATCAGTTGTATACAACTGTCACAGTTCATTCAAATCCAAAATATATTAGAACTGATGAAGAAATAACCCTTAACATTAAAATAACTAGACATTATTTTAATGACAGCAAATGCATTTTAGAGATTGACCAAGAGGTAAGGCAGACTGGAAAGCCTGATCAGGAGGTTCGATCAAACTTTAGCTATTGGACACATGGCCTCACATTTGACTCTAGAATATTTTATATAGAATAGACTCAACATTGATGGGTATTGTCATGGTCCTGGGTCAGTGACCCAGTGTTTTGTGTTGTGTATTACTTTGATTTTATTGTTATTTATCATATTTAGTCTCTTGGTTCTATTTCTGTGCTCCTCCTGTGATCCGTGTTCCATGTTCCCTGGGTCTCCTCAGTCAGCGCCTTTGTGGATGTCTCCTGTGTTTCCTGTTTTACTTTGATAGTCTCGTGTCCTCTGTTCAGTGTTTTGAGTTTTGATTTCCCAATGTCTCATTATGTCTGATTAGTCCCAGCTGTGTTCCCACCTGTTCCCCATCCTCTCATTATCCTGCCTGCGTATTTTAGTCCTCAGTCATCCCCTGTTTGTTGTCGTGTCAAACCCTCACACTACTGTGTGTTGTCTCCATACTCCTGATTCCCATTGTTACTTCCCTTCAGTCCTTAGTTCCTAGTCCCTTTGTTTCTAGTTCCCCAGTTTCCTGAGTTTTAGTTTCATAGCTTCTAGTTTTTATGTTTTGCTTCAAGCATTTAGTGTTCAAGTTCTTTCCAGCGCATAAAGCTACCGCTTTCTGTTTATGTTTTTGTGTTTGGGTCCTCATCCTGTCCGCCACACAGTGTAACCTTGACAGGAATAATGACGTTAAAAGTACTACACACACAGAGATTTGCTTCTAAGAACACGACCAAAATAACTGAAAGCAACTTCAGCATACTTGGTTGGGAACTCTTTACCTCTAACCTTTAAGCTACACCAGAGACAAGCTACAAACTGTCAGTAACAGTTTCTCCAAAAAAAGCATTATCTACTTTGTTTTTATACACCATGTTGGAAGATAACATACATATATAGTATAAGTAAAATGAAAATGCATAGTTTAAACATTATTCATACTAGTGCACTCTAACTTTGTTAGTTAATTCACTATTTACATGTTCAAGAACTGCAATTCTATATTTATACATTAAAAAAATAAAGACAGATATATTAAATAAGATTCAAATGAATTATAACAGATTTATAACATTGTTAAAGAAAATATATTCATATGTTAATTCATATCTAATACTAAAAATATTTTATTATTTATATTTAAATTTGTTGGACTTTCTCTGTAAATATGAGCAAAGTGTTATCTGCCTTACATGGAATCATACGGGTTAAAGAGGAATAATAATTTTATGACCTATATCTCTTGCAATTTAAAGAGCACCTTTATTTTAACGCAATAGGACATCACTGACTGCAATAAAACCACCTGTTGCTACAGTTATAATATTACCACATTATAGTATGAGGTGTCAGGTGTCCTGTAACATTTGGACCACATTTAGTTACCATAACACTTTCTGTACCTACTGTTTAGCTCATTGTATGATTTCTGCTGTGCATCTGGCCATAGAACCATAGCTGAGCAAACATTAACAAGATATTATGGCACTTGTGGAGTGTGACTTCACTTGGGTTTTCTAAAAAATATAATGAGATGAAGACATTAACTTTTGCTGAGTACATGTTGAGCTATCCTTTCTCCCATGTGTCTGTGTCACTCTGATTGGTTAATCTCATGATGACTCATATGAAAAAATGTATTGACAAATGCATTGAGTTTTTAACTCTGTTCATTAGTCTGTTACGTAGTATGTTAGAAAACCAAAGCCAGGAAACTGTTTTCAGCACACAAAGTTTTTATACAACAGAAAATGCATTCAATCCTTTTTAGTAATTGTCTTTGGCTGTTTTTTTTATCTTTTTTTAAATCCTGTTTGTATCATGTTCTCTGATGTTCCTCAAACTGTAGTTGAAAGAAAACCAAAAAGGATGGAGAGAGATGTTATGAGGAAAGAAGAGGCTGGGAGAGAACCACTGAGTGGTTTACGGAAAGGGGAAGTGAAAAGTGAGGATTTCAGTTTACCTGAGTGTACAAAACTGGCCAGAAGCGAGCCCATAGCCTTGCACTCAGATGGTGATGTTGTGATTGGAGGATTTTTCCCTCTGCATTATGCTGCATCTAAGCCAGAATACAGCTACAACAGCAAACCTCAAGTTACATCTTGCAGTGGGTGAGTGTTAATATTATATATACATATCTTATTTTTTTCTTTCAAAGTTTCAATGTTTAAAAACAAAAAAGAAAGAGAAAAAAAGATTTGGGGTTTTGATAATATTCCTGTGACTTCTGTATCACTTTAGATTATTTATTTATTTAAATTTTTTATTGTTTGTCAGCCTTTACCACACCGCGTTTCACTGGATGATGACCATGATTTTCACTGTGGATGAAATTAATCGTAATTCAAGTCTATTACCAGGTGTTAAACTAGGCTACAGAATTATGGACAGTGTTGGGGAGTAACGGAATACATGTACCGCCGTTACGTATTTAAAATACAAAATATGAGTAACTGTATTCCATTACAGTTACAGTTTAAAAAGGTGGTATTTAGAATACAGTTACTTTGTTGAAATAAATGGATTACACGGCGGTACTTTCCTGTTTCATATTGTGGCGGGTCAGGACTGTTTGGATTTTGTTTGACAGCTACTTTCTGTTGTTGTTGTTCCAGGCGGCAGCGTTACGGTTGCCATGGTTACAGGGTTGCTCTCTCTCTGCGTGTTTCCTGGGTGAGAGAACGCCTGTTGTTGTTGTGCTAAGCTAACAGGCAGAATGCTACCGATATAGCTCTAAAGAATGTAGCCTCATAGGCAGTGTAGTCCGTGCTGCGGGGAGAATGGACTGTCATACCTGTTATGTGTCTGTGAGCGAGGGAGGGAGAAAAAGGAAAAGTATGAGCTGTCATCGAGCAAAAACGGGAGCTGGAAGCATGTAAATATAATAATAACCACTGCAGCCAAGAAGAGAGCCTGACGAGCTCAGTTGTAAGTAAGCTATTAAGACTCGACTGTACACCGTGTTCGTGTTTTCCTCCAAAAACAATAAGCTCTGTTGGAGCAGCCTTTCAACGCCTCTCTCTGTCTCTCGCTAGCAAAGTTGACCCAGACAACAAAGTAAAGCAATTTTTCGGCTACGAGCCGACACAGAACCCACCGTATTAGCCAGAGGTCCCTTTACTACGGTTCGGAGCCGCGGACCTTCAGTAACAGTAATAAATCACAGCAATAGTACATTCATGTAGTTGTAAACAGCATGATAATATATTAAGTAATCCAAAGTATTCAGAATACGTTACTCTCATTGAGTAACATAACGGAATACGTTACAGAATACATTTTGGGGCATGTATTCTGTATTCTGTAATGGAATACATTTTAAAAGTAACCTTCCCAACACTGATTATGGACAGCTGTGACCATGTCCACACCAGTCTGCAAGCACTATTTTCCTTAATCAGTTACTCCAAAACTGTGAAAGAAAAAGCAGAAACTGAAAACAGCAGAATTCAAATGGAGGGATTAAACATGGCAGGGATGAAAAGGAAACCTGGGATCCTATCCTCAGTAGAAAAAAGACATGCTGAAGTTAACATGTCAAAGCCTAGGACTTTTAAAGATGCAGAAAATTACATGAAAGAAAAATTAACAGCAGAAATGAAAACAAGGGAGTTTTCCCCCTGTCTGAATTATTCTCCGGTGCCTGCTGTGATTGGTCTTGCATCATCTACCCCTACAAGAGCTGTAGCTCACACGCTTGGCCCTTTCAACATACCACTGGTAATAAATTGCTTAATCACGTTTAATAATAATTTATGTTTAGAGTTTGTTTTAATTCAACATCATAAAATAACCTGTCTCCTTCTAGGTGAGTTATTTTGCCACTTGTAGCTGTCTTACTGACAAGCATTTGTACCCATCATTCTTGAGAACTGTGCCAAGTGATCTCTTTCAAGTTAGAGGTCTCGTGAAGCTTGTTACTTCCTTTGGCTGGTTCTGGGTGGGCACAATAGGAGCTACGGTGAGATAAAGACTTTTATAAATCTCCAGCTGATCTGTCATATACAGGGCACAAAAAGAATTGTTAATATACACAAACATGATTTACAAGTTCTTTTTGGGGATACATTTCAGGATGATTACAGTCTTTATGGTATCCAAGCATTCTCTATTCAGTTTGGACAACAAGGTGGGTGTGTGGCATTTCATCTCACGATCCCGACATCACCCACTGTGGCTGAGATACAAAAAGTGGCAGACAAACTCCAGAGGTCAACAGCTCGGGTTGTGGTGGTATTTGCCAAAGAAGTAAATTTGCTAGATTTGTTTTCAGAAGTAAGTAGCTCAGTTGATGTATTGTGTGGCTTTCCCTATATTGTGACACATTTTGTAGTATTTTAAGCTATTATGAAAAGATAGGTATTTCAAATGAATTGTTTTCACATTAATAATCATTTCTTTCTGTTTCATCAAGCTTACTCAGAGAAATATGACAGGGATACAATGGGTAGTCAGCGGAGCCTGGATGACCGCTACTCAGCTGACCACTCCTGACTTCCATAATCTTCTAGAGGGAACACTGGGTTTCTCCTTCCCTGGAGTCAGCATCCCAGGCTTGGAAGAGTTTCTTCTGAATGTCCGACCATCTCCCAAACCAGGAATGGAGTTGGTCAATATGTTCTGGGAAGAATATTTTGGTTGTAAGCTAGAGTTTGAAAGAGACAGAAGTGAAGAATATGAAACTAATACTTTGAAAAACTACAAACTAGGCTCTCAAAACAATTCTGGTTTCATGGTCGGGCTTACTGTTGGACAAAGTTCATTTAATATGTCTGTTGATAAAAGTAATGAAGGTGCTCTGAAAAAAACTGTATGCACAGGTTTAGAGGATCTGAGTTACAAAGATAGCAGTTATAGTGATGTATTTCAGGCCCGCATATCCTTTAATGTGTATAAAGCTGTGTATGCCGTTGCCCATGCTCTGCACACTTTCTTAAACTGTAACTCAACAGGACCTAGCGGGGGATTGTGTGAGATGCACAACTCATTTACAAATGGTCAGGTAGCTGAATAAGTTTTTTTGTATGTCAAATAATGTTAAATATGTTAATCAAGCTTCACATGTTTGTTTTTTTTATTTTATTTCATGATGAATTTGTATCAGTTTTATTATTAACATTTTTTAATAATCTTTTTTATGTAGTTTCTTCAATATCTGAAAAGGGTGAATTTCACCAACCAGTTTGATGAGAAAGTATATTTTGACTCCAATGGGGAGCCAGTCCCTCTCTATGATATCATTAATTGGCAGAAGGACGCTTTACACCCATCCTGGTAGCAATTACCTTGCTGGGTTTCATATTGACCACCATCATCACCATTGTCTTTCACAGTTTCCGCTTTACACCCATCATCAAGGCCAACAACTCAGAAATAAGTTTCTTGCTTCTCCTGTCACTCAAGCTCTGTTTCCTGTGTTCTCTGGTGTTCATTGGTCAGCCGTCTTGGTGGACATGTAGGCTCCGCCAGGCAGCATTTGGGATCAGCTTTGTCCTGTGTTTGTCCTGCCTCCTTGTTAAGACTATTGTGGTCCTCCTGGCTTTCCAGACTAATGTACCTGGTTCCAGGGGTCGGATGCTGTTTGGTACATTCCAGCAGAGGATTTTGATCTTGTGCACTACAGCTCCTCAGGTGAAAGGGAGAAAAAATGTCTGCAACTTTGACATCAGTTTGTTTACATTGTATAGTTTTAGATTGTGTTATTTTATTGTTTTACCCCAACCTTTAGATTTGTCTCTCTACTGGCTGGGTGTTGTGTGCACCTCCCTTTCCATTTAGGAATTCAAAAGACCAAGCTATAACTGGAAAAGTGAGTAAGAAAACTGTTTCTGTATTTTCTTCTGTAAGCCTGCCCAAAATATTGCAAATGGACATATAATATATTTTTCAAATGTATAATTTTTATTAAAAAAAAGATTTTGTATCTCAAAAACATTAGGATGGGGGCAACAAAATGTCTTGCAATTGCCTTATATATTGATGATCTTTGTGAAATTCATTGTTGCCATTAAGTTTATAATTCGCTAAATTGGTACATGTGATCAGTTTAAAGATTCGGGGTTTTTTTTTCTATATAATTCTATATGTTCTACTTTGAATAAAGTGTTTGTACTTTTTAATCTATAAGATTCATAAATTAAATTCTTTCATCTACCCTTATTTACATTTTACATAATCAACTTTTTGGGAATTGGTTTTGTATTTATTTTCATATTGTTGTTAACCATCAACATAATAAAATCTTACACACGGGGACTTTAACTGGTAAAGTAGACACAAAAGAGTAAATAAGTATAATCACACAAAATGTACCATCTCTCAAAATCCATTCTAACACATTTCTGGACATCTTTAGATTGTTGTGGAGTGTAAAGAGCCATGGCCTCCTGGGTTCTACCTGCTCCTTGGTTACATTGGCCTACTGGCCTTTGTGTGTCTTCTCCTGGCATTTCTTGGACGAAAGCTACCGGACACATTCAACGAAGCAAAGTTCATCACCTTCAGCATACTGATTTTCTGTGCTGTGTGGATTTCTTTCATTCCAGCTTATGTCAGCTCTCCTGGGAAATTTTCTGTAGCAGTTGAAATATTTGCTAACTTAGCATCCAGTTTTGGATTGTTACTTTGTATTTTTGTGCCCAAATGTTACATCATTTTATTGCACCCTGAAAGGAATATTAAGAAAGGCATGACTGGAAAAAATCCAAGATGAACATTTATATTTTGCATTCTTTTTCAGAGTTAATAATTGATCATTTTATTATGCCACATGATGCCACATACCATACCACATGAGGTTTGTTTTTCCCCCCTAATACTTATATTATTCAATTACTTGTGACTTCAGTTGCAAAAAGCTTATACCTCATCTGTAATGTAATGTGGACTTTAATGTACTCTGTCCTTTAGGGGGCATTTTATAGATGTTCAATAACCTCAACAAGAGCATTAAGGAAACTTGTAAATATCCCTCAAATATTCCCTCTTTTTCATTCAATAATGTATCAAGTTGATGGTGCATGGGTTTTGAAAATTCATATTACTGTGACATTCAAAATTTTCCTGATTCCCCTATCACATGAGAAAACACTTGCCTAGTGTCTTGTTTTACGTTCCACAGCCGTGCTCTCATCAGCCATGTATGGAAGCTTTGCTCCCTCTGGAAAGAAAGAAAGAAAGAAAGAAAGAAAGAAAATTTGAGGTCCCTTGGGTTGCAACAGTGGATGGAGCCGCATATTTGATTCAGGACTTGTTTACACATTGGATATCATTCCTAACACAACCCTCCTGCTGTGTCTACTGGCAGTCTAGAACCTTCTCCTTGTTAGGCAAATGCATTGTCAGATCTTTACCTTTACCCGCTGTGAAAACTGAACTTAATTGAATTGAATATGTAACACTGTGGAGCCAATTAATTAATCAATACATATGTACATACAGTGCTTAAAAATATTATACAATTATACCATCTGTAGAAATCTGTCAAAAACTTTTTTAAAACTAAAAATGATATTGTTGTTTATTAGGCAAATAACAAACTTAACTACTTTTCTACATCCAAATTTGGGACAGCACATTAGACTCAGAAATCAATCTATCACAACCTTCAACCTTTTGCTCAGGAATGCAAGTAATTAACTATAATTTGGCATCTTAATAATAATAAAAAATAACTGTGTGCTTTACTGTTGCGTCTGCTTTTTTGTCAAACAGTAAATTTGAAACGGATTGGATAACAATTTTAATTAATAGCTTGCACAGGAAACCGTCCTGTTAATTCAGGACATCTGTGGCAAAAACTTACATTAGGTGGTGGTCCAAAAAATGTATTAAACACTCTACATAAATAATAACTTTATTTATTTGTAAATCACTTTTCAGAACGGAGTAACATAGGTCTTTACAATTTGAATAAAAGCCACATATTAAAGATAAGTATACATGTTCCAACACACACTTCATACATGCAATAAAGATATAAACTAAGGCACAAAATATTGAGGAAAAGATTATGTTAAAGCTAACCTATAAAAATGTAATTTTAGCAGTCCATTAAAACAAATTACAGATTTAGCCAATCTAACAGGGTGATGAAGACTGTATGAGAGGTTGTGTGCTACAACCTCAAAAGTTGACTGCATGTGGTTTTAAAGTAACAGAGTGAGACACTTACCATTTACCTTGCTAGGATGATCTGAGAAGTCAGCTGCAATGATAATGTTTCAGTAGCTCACATATATAAGCAGAGGCCTCTTCGTGTAGAGCTTTATATGTTAATAACAGGATTTTAAAACTGTTATTATTTAATTTGGGAAGTCAGTAGATAATACAGAAATGTAGCCCAATTAGCAATTGATTAATTGCTATTAAGCAAATAATTGCTTATCTGGCATGCTCATTATTATTATTAAGTCTGGGTGTAGAAAGAAAAAGGTTGTTGGGTCAATTCAAGCAGGAGACATGAATCCCCTTTGCATCAGTAAGGGTATCCAGCATAAACCTCTAGCAATCAAACATGTGAAAATACCTGGTGTAGCAACTCGTGGTGCTCTCTATTAAGAAATCAAGTGTATTCCTTGAATTATAATTATCATTAAATCTCAAATAAAATCTATTCAGCTCATTGGCTAACTGAGAGTCTGAACTAAAACCAGGGAGACTTATCTTATTACAGTCACTGTAACAGTGACCAGTCATGTGTTTCATGCCTGCACAGGCCACCTTTAGGTTATTGCTACCCATCTCCGCCTCTACCTTATCCTTGTATTTTATTTTGGATTTTTAAATTTCTGATCTGATCTCCTTCCTAATTTCTCTAACTTTCAAGATATTCCCTTCAATAAAAGCTTTTTTCCTTTCATAAGAGCTTTTGAAGACCATGGTTTGTTATTAGGGAAAAAGGAACAACCTTTGAAGGGATAATCATGTCTCTGCAAAAGGAGATATAGCTGCAGACAACGTCAGTGAGTTCATTAATGTCTCTACATGATTCTATAAACACCGACCAGTCTGTACAGTCAAAGCAGCCCTGCAGGGCTAAAGAGGCATCTCCACTCCAAACCTTTATGCGGTGTTTCCTCACTTTCTCTCTTCTCAGTACAGTCTTGTAAACTGGCAGAAGATGCACCGTGTTGTGATCCGAGGATCCGAGGGCGGGGCCAGCCACAGATGTATACGCACCTTTTATGGAACCGTAACACAGATCCAGAGTCTTATTGAAGCGTGTGGGACAGTTCACATACTGATAAAAACTGCTCAGTGTTTTCTTCAAGTCGCAGCGATTAAAGTCCCCAAGAACAATATTAAGGGCTTCAGGAGAGAGAGATTGTAGTGAGTGGATGACGTTGGAGATGGTGTCAGTCGCATTCTTAGGATTCGCTTTAGGTTGGACGTAAACGACGGTGACGTTGATCTGTGGGAATTCCCTCGGCAGATAAAATGAACGGTCACATTTTTACACCATTTCTGATTTATATACAAACACACCCCTCCTCCTTGAGATTTCTGGGTAGCTCCGGGGTCTTGATCCAAACGTATGGGAAACCCAAAGCCATTTAGTTCCAGAGAACAATCAGGGTCAGAATCCTTGAGCCAAGTCTCTGTGAATGCCATTAGACATGTATCCCTGTAGTCACGTAAGTGTGCGACGTTCAAATGCAGTTGATCCAATTTACTCCTCAGAGACTGCACATTAGCCAGGATTATTGATGGTAAAGGAATACGATTGTATTGTATTTGCTTCCGCAATCGCTGACGTAGGCCTCCCTTCTTACCCCGCTTCCTTGCTTTGACTCTGTTAAAAACAAAAGTGCCCCTGTGGTTACTGGATAATCCAGAGCTGGAAAACACTGGAGGGTGAAAAGAGTCCAGAGACGGGCCTTTCCACCGAAGATCCAGAAGAAACTCCCGTGAGTATGTAATTGAGAGTAGCAATGACTCCAAACAACCGTCAGGATTGCCAATAAAACCATGCGAAATAAAAAAAACCCATCTTAATTAAAAGAAGTTCCACAAAGCACAAGCCGATGCTATAGGGTTTCCTCAGGCAATAAAATAAAATAAAATAAAATAAAGGAATAAAGGAATGAAATAAAATATGTTAAAACACTGACACTGACAGACAGAGACAACCTGCTGGTCGCCGCAAGAGCAGCGCCCCTTCATATAAGAACCAGTCCATTTACTTTACTTGGGTTTTCTGATAAATATAATATAATATAATATAATATAATATAATGAAAAGATTAATATTTACGTGGTAGAAATATGGTATGAGCATCACTATTTGTGGAACATGGCTATGGATATTTCCACATAACTTTGCTATTGAAACAAACATTATATTGAGAAAATCAATTCAAACTCAGCAGCAAATAGAATCATTGTCATTACTTATGTGGTGTTTTTTTAAATGAAATATGTGTCAGTTTCTTTTTTTTTTTCATTATTATTATAATCTTATTAAGACGGTTTAAGACATTTCATAACTTTGAACAATAATATTCACTCTCCTTTTGCATTTCACTCTGATTGGGTGATCTCATGATGACTCATATGAATAAGTGCAATAGCATAACCATCATAGTTTTTAATGCACTGCATTAGACTCTTAGAGATTATGTTGGAGATGCATTGTTGTCAGCACAATTTTTATACGGCTACAGTGGATTATGCATTATGAATTCAACCGTTTGTAATTATCTTTGGCTGCTTTTTTGTGTCTTTAAACTTGCTTATATTATGTTCTTTGATGCTTCTGTAGCTGAAAGACAGCTCCAAAGGGTGGAAGGACATGTTCTGAGAAAAGAGGATGTTGTAAGTGAGACAGAACCTGGTTTAAAGATAGGGGATGTGACAAGTGATTCTAGTATACCTCAATGTGTAAAACTGGAAAGAAGTGAGCTTCTAGCCTTGCGCTTGGATGGCGATGTTGTGATTGGAGGGGTTTTTCCTCTGCATTATATTGCCAGTGATCCACAGTATAGCTACAAAACTAAACCAGAAACTACATCTTGCAGCGGGTGAGTATAAGTGTACTGTTTATATCTTTTGAGTCTTCATTTTTGTTTTTCTTCCCTAAAATACTGAAATCTCAGTATCAAAAATAATAGTGTCCCTTTTGTTTCACTGTCTATGGTGCAGAGAGATGATTTACATTGGGTGTTTGTGTTAAAGTGATTGCTTTATCGCTAAAGAATACTCACCTTATTTCTCGACAGCTTTGACCTCAGAGCCTTTCGCTGGATGATGACCATGGTGTTTGCAGTGGAGGAAATTAACCGTAATTCAAGTCTGTTACCAGGCGTTAAACTAGGCTACTGGATTATGGACAGTTGTGACCATGTCCACACCAGTCTAAAAGTTCTTTTTTCCTTAGTCAGCCACTCTGAAGCAGTGAAAAGTCAGGTTACAGAAATACTTGAAACTGAAAACAGAGGTACTGAAATGAAAACATTAACAACTGTAGGAATAACAACAAAACAAATGAAAAATAGAGGTACTAAAGTTAACAGCATAATGCATAACAGCCTTAAAAATACAGAAAAATATATAAAGGAAAACACAACAGAAGAAATAAAGACAAGAGAGTCTTCCACATGTATGTATTATTCTCCGGTGCCTGCTGTGATTGGTCTTGCATCCTCTTCCCCTACAAGAGCTGTAGCTCACACACTTGGCCCTTTCAACATACCACTGGTAATAAATTGCTTAATCACATTTAATAATGTTTTATGGTTAGAGTTTGTTTTAAGTCAGTTTTATAAAATAACCCGTCTCTCTATAGGTGAGTTATTTTGCCACCTGTACCTGTCTTACTGATAAGCAATTGTACCCATCATTCTTGAGAACTGTGCCAAGTGATCTCTTTCAAGTTAGAGGTCTCGTAAAGCTTGTTACTTTCTTTGGCTGGTTCTGGGTGGGCACAATAGGGACCACGGTGAGATAAAGACTTTTTGGAAATATAAAATTAGTTAGATTTAAATAACAACATTATCTTAAAGTCATTTATGTATATACATTTCAGGATGACTATAGTCTTTATGGGATCCAAGCATTCTCTGATCTATTTGGACAACAAGGTGGGTGTGTAGAATTTCATCTCACTATCTCAAAATCATCCACAGTGGCTGAGATACAAAAAATAGCAGACAAATTACAGAGTTCAACTGCTCGGGTTGTGGTGGTCTTTGCCACAGAAGGACAGCTGCTAGATTTGTTCTCAGAAGTAAGTATCTCAGCTGTTAAGTCTGCCAGTGTGTGATTAGGCATATAGCATGAGATATTTTGCAGTACTTCCCTAATAAAATACGAAAATCAAATGAAACTGATCATAAAATTGATTTTGTTTGTTTGTTTTTCCTTTGTTTGTGCCTCTACAGCTTGCCAGGAGAAATGTAACAGGGATACAGTGGATAGCCAGTGAAGCCTGGGTGACTGCTAGCCGACTGGCTTCACCAATTTTCCACTCTCTTCTGGAGGGAACACTGGGCTTCTCCTTCCCTGGAGTCAGCATCCCTGGCTTGAAAGAGTTTCTTTTAAATGTCCGACCTTCTCCCAAACCAGGAATGGAATTTGTAAATATGTTCTGGGAAGAGCAGTTTGGTTGTAAGCTGAAGTTTCAAAGAGACAGAACCAACAAATATGAACAGGATACTCAGGATAACTTTAAAGATCCAAATACTTATCAAATAGGTCCTCAAAATAGTTCTGGTTACATGTCCGGACTTACTGTGGGACAAAAATATGTATTTAATGTGCGGGATTATATAGATTATGCAGGTGTGGTTGAAAAGCCTTTATGCACAGGTTTAGAGGATCTCAGATATGTTTATAGCAGTTATAGTGATGTAACTAAGGTCAGAATATCCTATAATGTGTATAAAGCTGTATATGCTATTGCCCATGCTCTGCACACTTTTTTGAACTGTGATTCTGTGGGACCTAGCAGGGGATTCTGTGAGAAGCACAGCTCATTTTCAAATGGCCAGGTAATTGAAATTATGACAAAATATGTTACACAAGGTTTGTGAACGTTCTTTTGAAATCATCTGTTTTGTTTGTCAGTGTTGATTTTTTTTTTAAATTCTATTTCATGCAGTTTCTTCAACATCTGAAAATTGTGAATTTTACCAACCAGTTAAATGAAAATGTATATTTTGACTCCAATGGGGAGCCAGTCCCTCTCTATGATATCATTAATTGGCAGAAGGACAGCACAGATAAAATTAGGTAAAACATAATACTTAATGATGCAATTGAAGTGTCAGTATTCATAAACAAGAAGCTATATTTATATTAATTTTACTCATTCATTGCTATTATTTGGCCTGATTGCAATTTTAAATTATTTATTGGGAATTTTTGTATGCCAGATTTATCAAAGTTGGAAGCTATGATGGTTCAGCTCCTCAAAGACAGCAACTGCACATAGTGAAGGACATGACTGTATGGACAAAAGGACAGTCACAGGTAGGTCATTGTTACCCCAAACTCCTTATGCCACTTGAAACTAAACATTTTTAAGCTGTTGAAAATTATTTGATAAACTGTGTCAAATCCTCTAAAACAATCTATTGATTCACATTATTACATATTTTTCCTGTTCCTTGTTCAGGTTCCTGTATCTCAGTGTAGTGCTCCGTGTCCCCCTGGCAGCAGGCAGGCCACACGCCAAGGAGAGCCCAAATGCTGCTTTGATTGTTTGCCATGTGCAGATGGAGAGATCAGCAACCAGACCGGTAGCCCATATATGTTTTTTGTTTTTTGTTTTTTTCAAAATGGTATTAAAGTTATTTAAAATGACAGATATGTAATGAATAGTTTCTGACTTTTTACATACATATTTCTGTGCTCTGTGTTTTCAAAGGTTCCACTGAATGTATCAAATGTCCTGACTACTTCTGGTCAGACAAAGAAAAAGTGAAATGTGTTGCAGGAGTAGAAGAATTCCTGTCTTTCTATGACAAACTGGGAATCATCCTGGTAGCAATTACCCTGCTGGGATTCATACTGACCACCATCATCACCATTGTTTTTCATCGTTTCCGCTATACACCCATCGTCAAGGCCAACAACTCAGAAATAAGTTTCTTGCTTCTCCTGTCACTCAAGCTCTGTTTCCTGTGTTCTCTGGTGTTCATTGGTCAGCCGTCTTGGTGGACATGTAGGCTCCGCCAGGCAGCATTTGGGATCAGCTTTGTCCTGTGTTTGTCCTGCCTCCTTGTTAAGACTATTGTAGTCCTCCTGGCTTTCCGGACGAACGTACCAGGTTCCAGGGGTCGGATGCTGTTTGGAACATCTCAGCAGAGGATTCTGATCTTGTGCACTACAGCTCCTCAGGTTGGAAGGATATGAAACTGTCTAAATGTAATGGTTTTGAATATTGCACATGTTTGGTACTTCTTGTATTCTTCTGTCATCCAATCCTTCCCCCCAGATCTGTCTCTGTACTGGTTGCGTCTTGGGCGCACCTCCCTTTCCATTCAGAAATCCAAACTACCAAGCTTCAACTGGAAAAGTGAGTAAAGCACCAAGACTGTACTTTATTTCTTTATTTTGATATTACCATCAGCCATAACCATAGTCTTAAATGTTCTAATCCTTATAGTTCAGGATTAGAACATAGTTCAATGTAGTTAGTGAGTAATTAGTTGTTAAAATATAACACAAATCATCTCTCTGTACTGATATTAAAAATTGTTAAACATTATCATAAAATAAGTATAATCACACAATGTACCATCTCTCAAAATCCATACTAACACATTTCTGGACATCTTTAGATTGTTGTGGAGTGTAAAGAGCCATGGCCTCCAGGGTTTTACCTGCTCCTTGGCTACATTGGCCTACTGGCCTTTATCTGTCTTCTCCTGGCATTCCTTGGACGCAAACTACCAGACAGGTTCAATGAAGCAAAGTTCATCACCTTCAGCATGCTGATTTTCTGGGCTGTGTGGATTTCTTTCATCCCAGCTTATGTCAGTTCTCCTGGAAACTTTTCTGTGGCAGTGGAAATATTTGCTATATTAGCATCTAGTTATGGGTTGTTACTCTGTATTTTTGTGCCCAAATGCTATATCATTTTACTGCACCCTGAGAGAAATATTAAAAAAGGCGTGACCAGAAAATGTTGTAGATGAACATCTATATAACGTATGTTTTTCAGAGTAAACATGTTATGTCATCTCAGTTAAAAGAGAATAAAACAAAATAAGATAAGAGATCTTTGTTTTGTTGTTTTGTTTTTAAGCTTATGTTTTCTCATGCACAGGTGGATTAGTACATCACTTAATAGTTGTAACGGCAGTCTGGCAACAAAGGAGCGCCTAGCAGGTCCAGCGGGCATGTGGTGTGGAGGTTAGCCGGATAACTCGAAGCCAGTCAGTTAAATCGAACAACAGACCTTTATTCCTTTTTAGCAACATAAAACCATAAAAGCCAGGTCTCCACGGCTCTACTCTGTCCATACATAGATGAAAATATCTTAAAAGTTTATTTTGTGATCCAGGAAGAGTAATATGAGTAATATTAAAACTAAGTAGCTGCTGTCATTGTTGGAAACTGGAATTGGCTGGGTTGCGCTATGACTTCTGGGATATGGTGGGCCACGAAGGTTACACCTGACCCATCCTTCAAATCTGGGGAAAATGAGGACGCATTTGTCGGCTGCATTTGGAAGAGTCTGTGAATTTGGACAGCCTTCGTCACATTGCCGTTGACATACTCGTCTTACAAATGCGGCCTCAGGAGGATACAGCCTATGAATTCTTCTTTCTTTCTTTCTTTTTTATAAAGCTGTGACTTGTATTATGAGTATAAGTCTGTGGTCTGGGAGAGAGTCCTATAACTCTCTGTCTGCAAAATACAGTATATAATATCCAATGTTGAGTTATGCAAACAACAAAGTTTTTTGCAGCTGTTTACCTAAAAATGCAGCCAATGCATTGTTTTAAACAAACCTTTCACACTATTTGTAGAACAATCAAGTGCTCTGCATGAAATTTGATGCAAATTATTTATGCCACTCAAAAAAAATAATTTCTTTCCACTATGAGATAAAGGAGAACATCACAAGCCTGATACCTGCAGGCCTGATAACAGGAGATGTATCACTCCTGTAACACCTGTAACATTCAGCAGTCGCCTCATTGTTCTGACACACACAACAAAACTATTGACTACACTACACACTAACTACAGAAGACAACACAGTAAGTACATAAGATTTGCGCTAAACGTCGCAAATCTCTCACATCTCAAAGCACCCCCTTCACTTCTAAAACTTCCCCCCTTCCTAAACAACTAAATGTCATGTTGCCATATCATTTTTTGATTGGTCGACATTTTTTCACCAATAGGAAAGGGTGGGGTTTTTTGGTTTTGTCTTTGCTCACAGGCAGAGAGTGCTTTCGAATGTTTTCCTTATAAAACGCCGGTTTTACCGTTTCTTCCCACAGTAAATATAAACAATGATAATATTCAGGAAAAAAAACAAACATTGCAAATATTTTTGTTATCATAACTCTGGTTTTACGTGGCCTATCAACACAATTGAAAAACTGGTACAAAGTCCACACTTTTTCCGTCAATTGTTCCGTCTGTCCTGCTCACATCTCAAATGGTTCTACATGTTGTCATTAACGTGGCTTCACTCCACATTAGCCACGCCGCTTTGCTAGCTAAAACACTGGTGTCGGCACATAAGGACGCTGTCATAGACTGTCAACCACGTTGATTAGCTGCGTATATACGAATGTGAATCGCATTATTGGCTGGACTATGGGATAAGGTGGCATCGTTTCATTTCAATTCAATTCAGGTTAGATTTTTTTCTGTGCGCAGAGACCGAGATTGTGCACGCGCGCAGCTTAGAGGGAACATTGGCCAGCTACCTACACATTTAATGAGATATCACATTATAACAAAAAGAGGATCACGTTCAACAGCAGGTCTCAGTTATTCTATATAATAAATTAACAATGTTGTAGTAAATGAAACAAACCTGTCAGCACAAATCTTTTTGCTTAAACTGTAAGAAATAAATATAAAAAACTGACAGACAATTCTGGTAGTGTATTGCCCAGACTGCCATGTAATTATGAAGTAGAATGTTTTTGTTTATTCATAGAAAATGTACTATTTTTAGTATTTATTTTACTTTGTACACATATATTGTACAAAGTGAAAAAAATTTGTTCTTTTCAGTCATCTAATTATTCATCTATTACTTTATTACTCTAGCATGAATAGGTGAGGTCTTTATCAGCGTGACATGTTATAAAATTTATTAAATAACAGTTTTCCATAGCTATTTGTGTGGCCAGATTGGAGCTACCCCTGCTTTACTGGGTTGTAAAAGGGTGCTACAAAGGGGACAGAGAGAGCCAGTACCAAGAAAGGAAACCATTAAGTTTTCGAATTTGTCGTCTTTTTCATTAAGTGGCCTGATCAGAAGACCAAGAACACTTTGGAATCACTGGTGTAGAAGATGTTCAGCAGGTTTGGGGAACCAGAATCACACAGACCAGGGCAGGAACTCTGAAGACACAGCCAGGTGGGCAATGAAGAGACGCTCTACTTTTACAAGTCCTCCCACAGACAATGTTGTCTCCCCCCAACATATTATCGAATTTCTTTAACGCTAATATAACATTTTCTTTTCTTTTTAAAAAAAATATGTATATATATATATATATATATATATATATATATACATATTTGTTTTCTTCTACAGTCTACTACACTATATTCCCTGTTCTAATAATCTAATCTAATAATCCAAACCAAATCCAGAAAAAGTTGGGATCTTGTGTAAATTGTAAATAAACAAAATGCAATAATTTGCCAATCTCTGTTTTATTCCCAGTATAACACAGAAAAACATAACAAATTTTTAAATTGAGAAAATGCACTATTGAAAAAAATATATCAACTAATTTTTGATGGAAGCAACCAATCCCAAATAAGTTGGGACAGGCCCATGTTGACTGCATCCCCTCTTCTTCCAACAGCAATGTGTAAACATCCTGGAACTGAGGAGACCAGTTGCTGGGATTTTAACTTGTCTTTGGCCCACAGGAGAGAGTGGCCTTTTTGAATCATGCTAACATATAGTTTCTTCTTGCAAGATAGAGTGTTAACTCACATTTGTGGATGATATGAGAAACTGTGTTCTCTGAGAAAACTTTTGATTATATTGCATACATTGACCATATATTATGGGTGACATATTCAAATTCCACAAAAATTTATGTTGAGCAATATTATTCTTAAATTATTCAACAATGTAGATGCAGAATTTGGCAGTTTGCCATACCCCTGATCGTCTATAGTTCTGAGAAACTCTGTCTCTCTAAGATGTTCTTTTTATAACTAATCAGGTTACTAACCTGCTGCCAGTTAACCTAACTAGTTGCAAAATGTTCCTCCTCCTTTTTTCAGTACCACTTTCTTCTCCAGCCTGATCACGACTTTTTGGGAAATAGGTTTGTATATTAGAATTGGTCAAGAAATAATATTAAACAGTGAATAGAAATTTCAAATCAAACAACTTTAAAATGGTTAACTGATTACTTCTTTTCTTTTCCCATTAGGTGCTGTTTTGTATTTTTTTCTGGCTTTAATAAAATTATGTAACACTTTGGAGCAAACAGACAGAATAGCAAGCCAAAGCTGGAGGCCAAAATGGCAAAGGATTCAACTGCATCTGCATAATTTCCAGGGGAGCTGATATAAGCAGGAATAAATGCCAGCCACACAGCACAGAAGATCAGCATGCTAAAAGTGATAAACTTGGCCTCATTGAAGTTGCCTGGCAACTTGCGTGCCAGAAATGCCAGTACAAAGCAGAGACAGGCCTGGAGACCAATATATCCTAAAACACACCAGAATGCAAGGCTTGATCCTACGCTACACTCCAATATGATCTTTGAGCGTTCGTATTTAGTATTTCGTGAAGGATAAGGGTGTGCATCAATTAGCCAAGCCCCACAAATAACTACTTGAACCAGAGTGCAGCTGAAAATAATGGCCCTCTGCTGCTTGGGTCCCAACCACTTCATGATGTTTTCCCCTGGACGGGTGGCAGTGAAAGCAGCCAGCACCACCAGTGTCTTTCCCAGGATGCAGGAGATGCAAAGTGAAAATGTAATGCTAAAGACAGTGTGACGCAGCATGCAGGACCAAAATGTTGGCTCTCCAATGAAAACCAGAGAACAAAGGAAACACAGTGTTAAAGCAAATAAGATAAAGAAACTAAGTTCTGAGTTATTGATACGGACAATGGCAGTGTTTCTGTGGTAAAAGAACACTGCTAAAACAACTATAGTGAGACAAGCCCCCACCACAGAAGTGACTGTCAGGGCTATACCCAAGGAATCATAGGCCAAAAACTCCACTTTTTTGGAGATACAGGCTGTTCTGTCTTTGTTCGACCAGAAGTCCTCAGGACAAAATGTGCATTCTATTGAATCTGAAAGACAGAGAGTGAAAAAAGCAAGAGTTCATTTAAATATTGCCTAATTGTATCAGAACTTTACATTTAAAATGCTGCGACCTGTAATACTTAGATTTAAACTCACTTGTCTGATTGCTAATCTTGCCATTGTCACATGGTACACAGTCAAAGCAGCAGACAGGCTCCCCACGACGGACAGCCTTCCGGGACCCTGGAAGACAGCTGGCACTGCATACAGACACTGGCACCTGGCAAGGTAGAAAGCATATGAATCCAAACTCTGATGAGTGAAAGAATGTCCTACGAATATAATAGTTAGTTACGGAATTATTTGCTTGGGCCAATGATCATACAAACAATTAAATAAAGGCTAATTGCTTAATCAAATAAGAATCAAAATATGTATTCCTCAAATTCTTCTGTTTTAAGTCAATGTAAATAAATGCCTGGATTTTATAATGCAGGTTATAATGTAGGTTACAATTTGTGTCAGTTTAACCCCTGGAAAACTATGCGCAATATTTTCTCCTTCCTCACTTATTAAATAATAGAACCATACTTTTCCCCCCTTTATTCATTTAGTCAATGTAACCAGGAAAAAAAAATGAAAAAGACTTTGCTGTCATTTGCCCACAGAGAAAGGAGTTACTACCTACAAATTTATTCCCTGTAATATTTATGCATCTATCATCAAAACTGAAAAAAGTTATTGTGGCTTCAAGGTATTTGACTTAGCTGCTTTAAAACAGTCATGATGGAATTTGAATGAAGAATTACAAATGCCTTTGATGAGTTGTGCCGTAAGGATTACAGAGAGGATTGAGTATCAAACATACCTTATCCTTATGTCTCGTTTTGAATACTGACTGTTTACTATCCATGTATGCAAAGGGATGGACATCAGATCCAAACTGTCCTGCACACCTGACTTACCTCCATCTTAACCTACAGAACTTCAACAGTTGACATCTGAAGGTAAAAACACAGTGTGAGCAGCTTGCCTCACTCTGATCCCCTGCCCACATTGTCATGTCCTCCTGGATCACCAGCTCCTCTCCAGCAGGTTTGGTTCCATCAAACAGCCCCACGTTGACAAATTCAATGTTCCCGCTTGTGCCTCGCTGCCAGTTGATAATATCATAATAGGGTATAGAGTCACCCTTCAAGTCAAAGTTTACCTCTTCCCCAGCAATTATAAATTTCACTTCCTGCAGGTAGTACTGGATCTTGAGAAACCATTACATAACATGAAACACTTAAGCAGACATACAGCAGACAAGACTTTAAGTGGTATTAACTAATGGTAAGTATTCTGGACTATACCTGCCAAGGCAGTACATTGTCACTTTGTGCACATGACTGGTTCTTAAAAGGCCCACTGCCTGGTTGACACATGAGAAGGTTGTGCAGGGAATGAGCAATTGCATATACAGCCTTATATACATTATAGGCCACTCTAGGGCTGGATGTATTCAAGTAGGCTGAATGCTGCTTCAGTGGTGACTCTTGCCCTGAGCAAGATGGCAACTGGGAGGCAGAAGACAGTGAAGGACTACAGCCATACAGAGCCTCCCACAGCTCCTTTACCAGCATATTATTGGGATACCTCTGTGGGTTTACTGTTTCCAAGTAGTTGCTGAGTCTTGAGATATAACCTTTTCTGATGCCAAACCCGACTGTACCTCCCAGATAGGGGTAATACTCTTTCCCTGTAAAGACAGATGCTGTGACCCAGGCCTCACTAGCCACCCACTGGATTCCAGTGATGTTCTGCTTCATGTAGTCTCTCAAGAAAGGCGTCATTTCCCCCTCAGCTGAAAATACTACCACCACTCTTGCCAAAGATCTACGCATTACCTTTTATAAAGGTAATGCATGAGGAAGAAGGAAGGAGTTTGCAAGGAAGAGGGAAGGCAAAATACATCATTTTAAAACATGGCGACAGGAAAAGGAACATTGATATGATTTTAGATTTTTGTAATAATCTCATCTGTTGGCATTTGGGGTTAGATTGACTAAAGGCCTGTGCCAGTCTAAAAACACTATTTTGGGATTAAAAAGCAGCTTTTGTAAGGATTTTTGTTCCTGATATACTACAAGTCAATGTTGTTTTGGTAACTGAATGGCTGGCAATTCTCTTGCAGAGTGCAAAATTTGCTGTCGCAAGTATGTAAACATATCACACCAGTTTGATGTTTGCATATTTCCTTAGTTAAATTGTTTTGTGCCTGATGAAGTTGTGCTGTTGGTAGAAGCATTCATGTATCAGTAGTATACAAAAATGTAACTAGTGTAGTGCCCGAACCTTGGTTCTGTCTACTGATTTTTTCCTTTACAATACGGGTATTTTGAATCAAACTGAGTATTTTAAACTCTCTTTTTACTTTAAATGATCAAACTACATTATATTTGCAAAACTCTTTCAGCATTAGGAATTCAGAAGTTTTCAAGTGAAAAAGGAAAAACAACTTTCTAATAAAAGTCATATCAGGGCTGGTCTCTACCTACCTGCATGATCTCCAGTGCCCTCTGTTGATTGTAGAGCAGAGGAATCATTTCTTGGTATGCCACACACACGCTGGTACCCTGTAGTTCTCTCATTAAGCCTTGCACAGCAAAACGGCCATATTCATGATCTCCTCGCACCACCCCCACCCAAGTCCAGTTAAAGCGTACCAGCAGCTGAGCAATTGCTTTCACCTGGGTTCAACAGAATAAATTCAGCTTACTCAGTTCACTGACATATTTTAATAATTTTATTGAGTCTTAATATGCTATTTAGACTCTGATGTAGTATGTCATTGGAAGACCAAATTAATTAATTACATTACTGGTATTTAGTCTGAATATTTTAAATCTTATTTGTTTACTTAATATTCAGCAGTGTAGTTTCAAAACTACACCACAAAATGCCATGGTTTGTAAATCACTACATTGGTTATACATTTTGGTTATTTTAGTAAGGGAACAACTGAAAATACATAAAGATTCAACATCTATATTTTAAATGATAGAGCACTGACAAATCATTCTGTTTGTTTTGTTTTCAGGCCCTTACCTGATAATCATCATTAGGGATCACCCTGAAAAAGGTAGGGTATTTTGTTCTGTCAGTGAAACATGCACACGAAGAAAAGTAACTGATCTGTGTAAAGCAAAAAAAAAAAAAAAAAGGAGAGGAGAGTATAACAGATCATAATGATGACTTGCAGGTTTGGAGGATTTAGAACTAAAAGAGGCATTATTACCATTGGGATTCGGAATGGCTGGAGGATTCTTGACACCACAATGGACTGAGCAGAACCAGATTCGCCAATTACAGCAAGGAGTGGAGAAGCACCGCTACACATGGGAGAGTCATCTTCACTCATCCCGTTTAGTACAGCCATAGCAGCTCTCTGGCCAGTCAGTGGATATGCACATGAATCAAAGATTTTGTACCCCAGGGTGTAATTGGGCAAAAGCTCCAGATTCTGGTTTACCTCCTCAACTGCCAGCCTCATCGTTTGAGCCCAGCGGAAAGCCCTGGGATCAAATCTGTGGCTCAGAAGACATAAAAATACAATACACATTACACACAACAAGAGTGGAGAAACACGGAAAACAGGGAGCGTTGTTCTGATTTAAAATTAGTAGTAATTTGATTTATAGCTGTCTTGTGCATTAGCACAGTAGATTACTTTTCCCCTGTTTTCTTACTCTCTCTTTCTTACAGCAAGTTAGGCATACTGTCTAAAACTTTAGATAACATTAACACTGAATTGTAGTAAATGGCATGTATAAATACTCCATATAATAATACAGTCCACAGTGCAACAAAATGACACATTATTCAATAAATAATAGATAGACAGAAACAGTGTACTATGCTCACCCATTACACTTCACTGGCGGTGGTTTGTAGGTACAGTTAAGGTCTGGCATTTCTTGGTTATAATGAAGGGGAAAGATTCCTGCAATAATGTAGTCACCCTCAGCTATAAAGCCTGGCTCAAAGCTGTTTTGAAGAATGCACACTTTTCCTGCAGATGTGGCTGAAGAGGTAAAATTAGAGGTTTGTGTGTAAGCTAAGGTAAGTATACCAACATGATAAAGCAAAGGAAGAAAGGTAAGTAGATGCATAGTGTTACACATTCCCACAAAAACAGGAAACGTTTTTAGGCAAGGTTATATACCGTATCTAAAGTCAGTATATGGCCCTCCCATTATCAGTATATCCAATCCAGAGCTAGAGTGTGTGTGGTTTGGTCATCAGCAGCCCCACCTCATTTACTAAAAATGTTTACTGCACTCTGAATGGCATTGTACTGGAGTTAGAATGTATTTTAAATATTTTATTGGGAAAACATACATCAATTAAACATCAATATATTTTAATATATTAAATTATGGTTAGTCTTTAAAGAAAGGAATAATTAATAAAGTTTACTTATGATGACCAGTAAGGTTTTGTTGTGCGTGGCTGTGTGTCATTTTGTCTGTAAACATTTTGATTGAATTTCCATAAATCTTTGTAGGGGGGTGAGGTCATGTTAACATATCCAGCATGATAACATATCCCAAGGTCTATTAGCGATTATAATGCTATATAGAGTGATTTAAAACTATGCTTCTTACTGCCATTGTTTGTATTAACAACATACAGGCATATAAGGAATGATATATGGGAATTCTAAATATCACATTATGTTTGATCTCTGACCTCTTCTTCAAGGTCAAAAAGGTAAAACTTTTTTGACCTTGAACCCTACATAATGTTTATATAGAATTTATATAAACATTATGTAGGACGTTAAGAGTAAATACTGTCCAGACACTGAGTTTCCTTGGAGGAGGTTTGCAATCTAGGAGTGGTTCTTGTTTAACTGAATATTTCCCTGCCCTTTTGCAGGGAAATTTTAGTAGTATAATTACAGTGTGTTATGCTCATTTGTTTTGAGAAGTGAGTTACCATAAGTGTTTGCATTGGAACAGAATATATTTTGTTTTGTCACATGTCAGAGAAGACTTACATAGCAAAGTGATAAACAAAAACAAAGGTGTGCCTCTGGGTCATTTCTAATGCTAGAATTGTCACGGCGAGTGAGATGAGCCGTGTGGAAAATAAAGGAGGATCCAAACGCAGGCACTTGTACAGGTGTGAGGGTGGTTTATTAAACACAAAAAGGAAATGGACAAATGGCGAACGGAGCAAAGACTAAACTGACTACAGAACACAAACCTGGACATGAATGAGAGCGGGCGGAAACAGATGACGGTAGACTGCAGGGAAACACACAGATGAAGCAGGGTGGAAACACAGACGGACCAGCAACTACAAACACAGAAGACACGACTTAAATACACTCAGAAAATCACAGGGAGATTACACACAGGTGGGAGACACAGCTGGGAGTCATTAACGAGACGAGAGGTAAAACTGAACACACTCACATGAGACGCAGACTTTCACAATAAAACAGGAACAAGAAACCATCACACTAAGACGCAGACTCGACATTGAGCAGACACAACCGAAGAACAAATCCTAAACACAAATAAACAGAAACATGAAACTCTTATAATAAACATCATAATCGTCATCATCAACACAACAAGAGAACAAGAAAACAATCCCTGATGGAAAATTAAACCAAAACATTATAAACTCAAAATACTGGGTAGAAACTGACCCAGAACCGTGACAAGAATAACAATTTCTAATGCGGAAAGGATCCATAAACTGCAATATGTAAGTAGTTTTGGTCCTTTACACAACTTTGTTTGTATATTCAAGAAAAAAATCCAAAAATAAACACATTTAATTTGGTTCAAGTAATTTCTGTGCAAAGGTGCCCCAGAGCATATTCAGCAGAAGTAAGATATAAGATGCAAGGTGGGGCACTGTGGCGTGGGTGTGGTCTCTGGCCAGCTGCAGAGGAGGGGTGACGCAGTGAGCTCCCGGGGTGGCACAGGAGTGGGGTGAACAGGTGTGCTGGGATCTGACAGTGATTGTGTCTCTTTATATGTTGGCAGTGACAGTCGGAGGAGGGGAGCGGACATGACAGCAGAGAGAAAGCGGGAGTGTCTGTGTCCCAGTAAACGAACCACAGTATTAAATAAAAGTTCTGCTGTCATCATATTCGCTCCAGCGTAGGTTTCTTGGGTCCAACGTTACAGGCACACACCCTGAAAAGCACAACCAAAGAGCTTGGATTGCATACAGGAAAATTGGTGATGCATATGGATCAGAAATCCCTGACTTCCAATGGTAAAGTCCAAAGTGTCTCAGTGATAACAGGAGAATTAATGGTCAAGATGGATAGCATATCCAGCCTATTCAAAGCAAAACATTAGTGGTATCTGTCCTGAAGATAAAATGCAAAACCCTGAAACCCTCTGGTAGAGGACCAAGCTTGAAAATAAGACACAGACACAACCCAAGGGGGTGAGAGGGATATGTATCCAATTCAGCTCAATTCAGTTAAAATCAATCCAGTTAACTTAAATCCCCTTCAATTAATTTCAGTTCAATGGTGTAAAATATTCCACCAGTGAACCCAAGAGCATTGGAGACATGTTCTCTGGAATGACAAATCATTTGCAGTTTAATGGATGAGTCTAGGTTTGGCTTTTGCTAGGCAAACAGTACTTGTCTGATTGAGTTGAAGAGTTAAAGCTGTTTTAGTTGTATAGAGTGGGACAATATCATATTAAAGCTATGGGATGTCAGTCAAATTAATATTATTAATGTGTGTGTGTGTGTGTGTGTGTGTGTGTGTGTGTGTGTGTGTGTGTGTGTGTGTGTGTGTGTGTGCGTGTGTGCGTGCGTATTTCACCCAATAGCATGCTCTAAATTACCTACTGGTTACCTTAAGTGATGTTTCAGCCCCTTTGTGGGCAGTCCTCTCAGATCTGTGTCCCACAGTATATAACTAAACTGTGTCTGTAAATATCATACTTCTTGTTTTCTTTTTATGTATTTTCTATCATTAAGGTTTTACAGCATTCCTTCAAACCTGAGTTAGCTATGACATTGTTGATTGCATGGCTTTTTATATTTCTTTATCTTATGAACAACAAACATGGCTCAGCTGCTGTTTTGGATAACTGTGTTTTTTGGGGAGAAGAGGATAAAAATAGTCTTTACGAGGATGGAGATGTAGTTATAGGGGGCTTATTTCCTTTACATTACAGTCCTGTGTTTTCTCGTTCAACCTATAAAGAAAAACCAAAAACTAATATGTATAAGTAGTAAGTGATTATTATTCACAGTAGTTAACACACATTTGCTACTGTAACACACAAACTCATTTATGTCTGTTTACGGTTTACATGTGTGTGTTTGTGTGATGTGTATCGTATGATTAATTGTTTCTACACTTCTGTATAGTTTCAGCTCTCGTGCCTTGCGGTGGATGCAGACCATGACTTTCACAATTAAAGAAATCAATGGCCGCAGTGATCTCCTGCCACACCTAAAGCTAGGTTTTCACATCCATGACAGTTGTGATGACATACCTGTGTCTCTGAGAGCTTCTTTGCTGTTGGTTAATGGGCAGCCAGACAGAGGCTTCAGAGCTGAGAGTTTCTACAGAGACCAAGTTCTAAAAAACAATGGCTCTAATGTAGGCTGTGATGCTGTTCGCCGAACTGTGTCTTCAGTAATCATAGGAGATGCTGGCTCTGGGGTGTCTATGGCACTGCTTCGAAGTCTGGGTTGTTTCCATATCCCTCTGGTGAGACAGTCTGACCTGCATCTGCTAGTGCTGAATGTAATACTGCTGTGTTTGTAATTACACCTTTATCAGGTTTGCAGTGTAGATTAACTAATTATATTTTAAGAAATATATAAATACATTCAAATGTAAAAACATTTTCAACTTATCCTTTTTTTTTTAATAATGAGTAGACTTACAGCTTTCTCTTTCTGCATTTTAAATAGTGTGAAAATCCTATATCAGTGGATCATTATGAAGGCAGTGGTATTAGATTGTTGATGCTTGTTTCACAGCCCTTTCAGCAACCCACCATGCTAATGGTTAACTAATGTTTGCTGTAAATCTAGGTGAGCTATTTTGCATCCTGCAGCTGTCTGAGTAACCAAAGGGAGTTCCCTACCTTTATGCGCACCATGCCTAGTGACACCTTCCAGATTAGAGCTCTGGCTCAACTGGTTAGTTATTTTGGCTGGACCTGGGTGGGAGTGATTGGTGTGGAATCTGATTATGCCCATTTTGCCATCCAGCTCTTCCTTCAGGAGTCAGTGCACTATGGTGTGTGTGCTGCCTACACACATTTCTACCCTGTAGTGGTCAGTCAGCAGGCTCTAGATGACCTACTGAATGTCATTCAGGTACCTCTGCATCTATGTTAATATATTTTTATATCTATATATTTGTAGAATTAGTAATAAAACTGACTTGTTTCATATTTATTATATTTAAAATATTAACTTTAAGAAAGAAGAATATTTAAAGAGGACCTAGTTTCTACATACAATCCATTATTTAGGATTTTTACAGTTAATTAAATATTAAATATATCTAAATTTTCCATTATTAGTTTTCATCCTCAAAGGTCATCATTAACTTTTCTGGTGAGTCGGAGATGCAGAGTATTCTGAGAGAGATCATGCGTCGGAACATGACTGGCCTGCAGTGGATTGCAAGTGAGGCATGGGCCACTGCCAAGTCACTCTGGGAAAAGTCTGGAGATCTTCTGATGGGAACATTAGGATTTGCGATCAGGAGAGCTGCCACAATTCCTGGGCTTAAACAACATCTCACCAGTCTTACAGCATCCTCTCTTCATAAATCAGCTTTCCTGGCAGAATTTTGGGAAGAGACTTTTGACTGTCGACTAAATGGGTCACTGAATACCCATTCTCATGGCTCTGACAATTTATTTGACAGACAGCCATGTAAAGGGACAGAGGATTTAAATGATGTTTACTCTCCTTATTCTGATGTGACACAGCTGAGAGTGTCATATAATATCTACAAGGCTGTGTACCTAGTTGCCTATGCCCTACAAGATTTGAGTAATTGCAAAGTAGGAAAGGGGCCTTTTCTTAATGGCACCTGTGCAGACCCCAAACATTTTAAACCGTGGCAGGTGAGTCAAATTATGGGTTCAGTGTTATCTTAAAATACTGAAGTCTACTGAATGTTTTCTTTAAATAACATTTTATTTCTTTTTGTTACAGCTCATTCACTATATGAAAGGTGCAAATTTCTCAGCACTGGGAGAGAAAGTCAATTTTGATCAAAATGGTGACCCCATTGCTTATTACGATCTAATGAACTGGCAGAGGGCGCCTGATGGCTCTCTTAATTTGGTGAAAGTCGGCTTCTATGATGCCTCATTACCTGGACACAGCCTAGTTATTAATGACTCAGTGATCCAGTGGCCTCTAGGGAAGAAGGTGTGTTCTCCGAAAACAGGCCTGAGACCATGTTCACCTATTAGACTGTTGTATGCACTGTTGATCAAAACATCAACGTATTTGTTCTTATTAGTGTGCAGCATACTTTGTTGTTAACACTAGAACTACCAAGGGGTCATTTTGAAACCCTGGGATTTAAAAATCTAATTATTCTGTTAAATTAACAGCCCATCTTCTCGCATTTGGTGACTTTTCCTCAAGTTGATTTATTACTGGATGAGTGGGATAGTAAAATAAATAAATTATGACCACTTATATCTGGAATGACACCATAGAAATATGTAAAACAACAACCCTGAATGCTGAGTTGCCTAGCAGCATATTTTATTTACAGACATTTAAATATGAAGGCTGCAATAACATGAGCCAAGGCTAGCTAGATCTGATTGACAGATAACTATATCAGGGACTTTTATTAGCTAAAAGGATGGGTTTTCGAGTTGGGTCAGAGTTGGGGAGTGCATGACGGAACAGGAGGAGAAATGGGTTGGTTGTTGGCTGAGCAACAGAGGAGCCATAGCTGAATTGAGCAGAGTCCAGAGTGTAGAGCGCTAATCAGAGACCACAAGAGCCAAATCAGACAGGTTTCAGGCCAGAGGAGCATAGCTGAAGCAGTGAAGCGCTGCATACTCAGCAGACCAGTATGGACACTCAAAGAGAGCCAGGGGCTGAGAATGTAGGCTGTGACAAACTTTCACCATTGTATGTTTACAATAATGAATGTATTGAAGTTATTAATGTTGACCTCATATTAATGACCATAAGTTGCAGTTGAATGCATATACCATAGTAATATATATACATTTGTGAACACCACAAATTATTTACAAAGTTAGCATTTCACTTTATTTCACTTTAATGTAATTCATGACTATGCTGATCTTTTCTTTTTTTAAAGACATAATATAGCTAAAAAAAAACCAAAACAAACATATAGCGCTCATAATAAAAAGTATAATTGGTACCCTTTTATTCGTTGCTTGAAGTTTTGTTAAAACGTTATTATTCAGCTTTTTCCATAATACCTGTAAGCTTGACTTGGGTTTACTTTGTAAATCTATAATGCATATTTATTCTCATATAGAACAAGTTACTTTTGGATTTGTGTATAAAACTAAAATTAGACTCTATAGTTTCTGAGTGATTAAACTCCCTGTCAGGCTATCCAGTCTGTATGCAGCAGCAGCTGTCCACCAGGTACTCGCGTCGTCAGGAGAAAGGGGGAACCCATCTGCTGTTATGACTGTGTCCCCTGTACTGAGGGAGAAGTTAGTAATAAGACTGGTATGTTTTCCTTCTTTATTTTTAATCCAAACATATATTTTTATGTTGGCATTTAAAATTTGGCTTCAATAAAGTAAAAGTTATGTTCTCTGTTCATCACCAGATTCTTTGGAGTGCTCACGCTGTTCAGCAGACACATGGTCCAATACAGCCAGGAACCTCTGTATACCAAGGACTACTGAATATTTATCTTACTATGAGTTTATGGGTATTCTATTATGTGTTGCATCTGTTTTTGGAGCCTGTCTTTCCCTTTTCATCATCACCATATTCATTTCATTTAAAGACACACCACTGGTTCGGGCCAACAACATGGAACTGAGCTTTCTCCTCTTGGCATTCCTTGCCATTTGTTTCCTTGTTGGCTTGCTGTTTATTGGTGTGCCTTCAGACTGGCTTTGCCGTATTAGGTACCCAGCATTTGGGATCAGTTTCGCCCTCTGCATATCATGCCTCCTCGCCAAGACAGCAGTGGTTCTGATGGCGTTTAGATCCACACTACCAAGAAGTAATGTTATGAAATGGTTTGGATCTAACCAGCAGAGAGCAAGTGTGCTTTTAGGAACAGCTGTCCAGGTAGAAATCTTGTCCGCTATCAATATCTATTCATTGTGTCACTTAAAAATGACCATTCTCCTGTTATTTTTGCATTCTTTAAGGTAATAATCTGTTTTATCTGGCTGCTCACTAGTCCACCTCATGCCAACAATAACACAGACTACCACGGGGCTACCATCATTAAGGAGTGTGTCCCCGGTTCAGAGGTCGGCTTCTGGTCTGTTCTTGGATACATTGGCATCCTGGCTTGTGGGTGCCTTCTAATGGCTTTTTTAGCTCGAAACCTGCCTGATAATTTTAATGAGGCAAAGTTCATTGCTTTCAGCATGTTAATATTTTTTGCAGTGTGGATTACTTTTATCCCAGTCTATGTGAGCACAGCTGGAAAATATACAGTAGCGGTTCACATTTTTGCCATTTTAGCTTCAGCTTTTGCACTTCTTTTTTGCATTTTTGTTCCAAAGTGCTATATTATATTGCTAAGACCAGAAAAAAACTGCAAAAAAAAAATGATGCAAAGATGAAACTACATTTTTTGGTGATAAAAAGTGTAATAAATAAGAAATAGATTTTAAACACATAAACCTACGCTTGTGTTGCTAAACCTGGAATTTAAATTAAAAAAACAAAAAAACTAAACAAATTTAAATTCTCTTGCGTCATATGAACAGCATGCAACAATTATACAACCTACAAGCGCTGATCTGTAAGAACTTTCTTATTTGGAGAGTCGATAGACCTGGGTACATGCTTGTTGTAACATCTTTTCTCTGATTGTCAAGTGATAGCCCATAATAAATTTATATCTACTTTTCACTGCCTCTGTCTCCTTATGAATTATTTCTACCTGAACTACTCTGAAGAGATCATATCTTTAATTTTCTATGTCACACTGAATAACCTGGAAGAATAAATATAGAAAATATGTTTTATTGTAAAATGATAATGAGACAGTTTTGGAAGAACTTCCCATTACAGCTTGGTAATTTGGTAACAGTGAGGTAACCGGTGAAATAAATATTTTAATAATAGGCCATTAAATTCAATTACCAAAGCAATAATCAAGGAAAAATATGAATATATTCATAACAATATGGCAGATAGATGATATGGTAGATTGTAGACAAAATTACAAAATCTAATGTAAAATGTAAGGGTAGTCATGTTAGTTTTTACATTTTATTGCTGAAGTCTGTTCTCATATAAGTACTTTGTAAACAACAGAAACAATTGCAAAAACAGTTAATTCTGTTCATCTGGACATAGTGTTTTTTAGGAGAAAACAATTCGTTTACTCATCCAAGTGACTTCTTCAGTCTCAGCTGACTGCAGGACTCCCCAACCTTAAACAGTACCTTTGCACAATGACTGAACTAGCCGACCGAATGAGCGATGGGCTTTGAGGTCAGTTCCTTGATCATTAATATGCAAATTGTCATGACCACTGATCACCCACCATTGATCAATGACCATTGCACAGGGCATATAGCCAGTTTGTTATTACTTAGCTTTGAAATGCAAGAGAAAGACCAAAGACCAAGACAGACTTTTAATTAATTTGAAAGCCTGATGCCTAGCCTTGTACTTTTTATCTGATTTAGTGCTCAGCTCATATAAAATGATTATTGTGGGTGATTTTAACATCCATGTAGATGTTAAAAATGACAGCCTCAACATGGCATTTAATCTGTTATTAGACTCAATTGGCTTCTCTCAAAATGTTAAAGAACCCACCCACCACTTTAATCACACTCTAGATCTTGTTTTAACATGTGGCATAGAAACTGAACATTTAACAGTGTTTCTTGAAAATCCTCTCCTGTCTGATCATTTTCTAATAACATTTATATTTACAATAATTGAGGACACAGCAGTGGGGAATAGACTTCATCACAGTAGATGTCTTTCTGAAAATTCTGTAACTAAGTTTAAGAATATAATCCACACTGTTAGCCTTTGCAGTAATTTCCATAGCTTAGTACTGCAAAATCAACAGTAAAAAACTCTAAAGGATGTTAGCAGTGTAGTACTGTAATTTGCATGTAATTGTGGGAAAATGCCATGAGATTACATTATATTTACGGTAACTCACCGTACTCATGGAAACAGCTGTAAAATACAGCAAATGTAACAATTGGCGATGTTGCTGAGATTATACTATTACACCATCCGGATTTCTGTTGTTTTCTACTGTAGATCTAAGAGTAATTACTTAAATCCTCATTCAGAGTGTATTACTATAAAATGCAATTCACTGTGAAAGTAGAATAACATATAAACTACAATATACAGCATAATTTTCAACTTAAGGAGTAAGTTGCAGCCACACTAAAATTTAATTCCTTGAACTGAATGGAACCTCATATATTAATAAATGTATTTGTTTATTCAAACAATGTGAAACATTATTAATACTATTAATTAATAGTATACTTGTAAGGTTAGTATTGTGATAGAGTCGAGTATATTTTAATTATACTCTTGTAGACATTATGACATTATGCTAGTACAATTATGGTGAACAAAAAGTACATCTAAAAGTTAATTTCAAGAATACTGTTAAGCACTAAAACGGGGGCCAATATAGTCCCAAGAAGCATTATTAGTATACGTACTAGGTAAGGTATACTTGGGAAATATAATTGAAGTATACTTATTTTTTGTATGGCTAGCAACAAAAACGAATGGCTACATTTAGAGTAATGTTTAAAAATGACTTCATTTAGCAGGGTGTTCCTTTTTTCTCTTCTTATTCTTTCTTATACTGGACCTTCATTTGTTTTGTATAAGGTGGTACTTTTTAAGACATCTCTGCCTAACTACAGTGAACTAACCTAATAATATGCTCTGGTCGTCATTTTACACAAGTTAAGGTGTCACATCCATGAAACCTACACCACTAACCAGCATCAGTCCTACAACTTAACTCTCAAAATTAATAAATTCTGGGACAAGCAGAAACTGTATTTTTAGCGGTGCATTATGTTGCAGGCCAGACTGCTATTAAATGCACTCTCCTAAAGAAATAATTCCTTTGTAGCACCACTTCGTCTTGGTTCAGAAGAGATGTCCTGGATATACGTGATAATGTAACACGGGTGTTTATGTTTGTTTATGTTTAGCGCGTTGGGTTGTGTTTTTAAAGCGATTGTTACGTTTTTAAAGCTTTTTAATGCGACAGGTGCGATAGCCGACACCACACCTTCACCTGACGTACAACGTGATGTATGACGCACACGTCGGGTATTCACTTTCAAAACAACAATGGGGATAGAAAATATTGCTCGAGGTGGTTAATGCTCCTTTCGCTGGTTGCCAACCACCATTAAATAACAACAAGAAGAAAATATTGATCTGCTTCTCTTAGTTTTGCACGTTTAACCCGCAAGTCAGACTCAAACAAAGCTGCAAAGCAGGAGAACAACATGGCCATCAACTATTCTGTGCCACAGATCCAGTTCGCTGCAGCACAGATTGATGATGAGACCGTTAACATGTGCAACTTAGAAGTAGTCAGAGGTAACTGGATGTTCAATCGGGTTAAATGCAAGGTTGATTGGATTATATCTGAAGATCATATGCTATTCGTGATAACTCTGCTAGACTCCAAATTGCTCATCCATGCGGGAGTATCTCAAAATTAAATGAAACCACTTAACACTTTTTCCCTAAAATGGACTGACATGGGACACATTAAAGTTGGATCGGAACCAGCTAATCAGTCTGAAGGTAAGTGTTTTTTTCACCTATTCGAGAGAAGTCCGAAATGCGTTCTTATTACTGTTTGTTTTGACTTTTAAGCTACCCTACCAGGATATTTTCATTCAAATGCTAAGACAAAATGTCAATATCTATGAATGTGGAGACTCAAAAGACTAGTTAGGTAATAGTTGCCGATGGATTTATGAGACTTGATAGAAACTTGGACGTTTGCAACAGGTGAATCGGTGAGCTACTGAGGTTGCGCCCAAATGCTTAAAGCTGTTAGCTGGTCAGTGTTTTCAGGTGTGCTTGTACTACCTGTACGGTGCGGAGTGCTGACTAAGTCATGTTAAACCCATTAAAGCGTCGAGCTCAAATATCTTTTCATTTTTGTGCACTGTTCTCTTGTCAGCACACATTTTCTGTTTATTGAAGCCTTTTGTGAATAATTTTGATCATGTAAAAACTGGGAATTGGTCCCTATTGACAATACTCTTATTTTTTGCATTGCATATGTCATTTAGGAAAGGTAATTGGTCACTGAACTTTTTGCAACTATGTGTATTTCTAAATTTTGTGGCTTCAGTGCACACAAATTTATATTGCTCAGTTTGGATGTTAAAAGCCTGCCAAGCACCCCAAGGCTGATTATGCTTGGTAAGAAGTTATTTATGAAATAGAGCTGATTAGACCATATTACAATTTCTGTTTGGCACAGGAGCTTTTCGTGGACACAGGTATCCAGTCTCTGTTTTGTTAGCTCAAATTTCTGTAATTTCCTTTATAAACCAAGGTTGTTGGACATGTGTCTCAGTGAATCCAGCAAAGTAACAATATCAAATTTCACATTACATATTACTGATCAACATAGTAGTCTAGCTACATTAACAGCAGAAATACTGAAGTCAATACTGTAAAGTTTAACAGCAGCACAAACTATAAACTCCAAAATAACCATACAGTTGATTCATCTCCGGTAATTTAATTGGGCTGACTCTTTGTTAGGTGTCTTTAATGTGTAGAATAATTCCCAATTAAGTACAATTATAATATGTTAAGACGGACTTGTGTACACAAGGCCATTAATAATTAACTGTACGTAGCTATTTGCTTTATGACTATCTAGACAGTGTGAAGAAGTGAAGTATTGAAATTATTTTATGTTGCATAATGACAATGACAATGTTGCCCCTATACATTTAAGGACAAAGTTCAATGACTGCCACCTGCTGGATGGTGAGTACAGAGGGGCGTGTAATTGTCGAGCTGGACAAAGAGAACACCTTTGCTGATGCAGTGTCAGTCTTCTTTGGTTCATTCTATGTATTGAACCTGGAATACTTTTTGACCAGGATATGTCCTTCAATACACATATTAAACAAATATGTAGGACTGCTTTCTTCCATTTGAGCAACATCTCTAAAATTAGAAATATCCTGTCTTAGAGTGACACTGAAAAACTAGTTCATGCATTTATTACTTCTAGGCTGGGCTACTGTAATTCATTAATATCAGAAAGTCCTTAAAACTCCCTGAAAAGCCATCAGTTAATCCAAAATGCTGCTATGTTGTTAATAGACCTCTCTGCATTGAATCGTACTTGTTATTAATCTCTGTCTCTCTTCCGCAGTATGTCTTCTATCCTGTCTTCCTTCTCTCACCCCAACCGGTTGCAGCAGATGGCCGCCCCTCCCTAAGCCTGGTTCTGCTGGAGGTTTCTTCCTGTTAAAAGGGAGTTTTTCCTTCCCACTGTCGCCAAAGAGCTTGCTCATAGGGGGTCACTTGTTGGGTTTTCTTTGCATCTATTATTGTAGGGTATAACTTACAATATAACGCGCCTTGAGGTGACTGTTTTTGTGATTTGGCACCGTATAAATAAAATTGATTTGAATTGAGTTGAATAGAAATGTTTCTCTTTATGCAGCTCAAAAACACCACCTTCAACCCTTATTAAGTCAGCTTTACAAAAAAGTTCACAGTCCTATTTGTTCCCACAGACATATAAGATGAGCTCATGGTCTTTATGATGTCATTTTAGATTTATTTTTGGACCACTATTGGAAATAGAAACCGCAGAGGAGCAAGAGTTAGCATTCGGGTTTTCTTACAGAGAAAAGTTAGCTATGAAAATTTGCCTTTTACAAGAATGTGACTGGCCTTGTACAACACAAGGACTTACCAATAATTAAGATATTAACCGATACATACATACTATATGGAAGACAAATATATGAATTTAATGCTAAAATAACAATATTTCATTATCACTAAGAACTCGTGAAAGTATACGAGTGGAAAGACTTTTCTGACATTCACTGACATTTTGTGGTGATCATTTGTCATGGAACTGAAACCAGAAGTATTGGATCCAAAATGTAGGACTCTCAGAGACGGGACTGAACTCAAAATGCAGCTTTATTGCAAAAGAGGAATAATTGCTGGGAAAACAGATAGAGATGACATTAGTAGACAGAGAAGCAAGGAGCACAAGAAGCAACTGAACTGAGCCTGGTTACCACTCTTAAGGGCAGATAATCTGGCAGAGACTGGATTGATGAGCTAGACCATTTATATTGCAGATGATGAGGTTGATAAGATGTAACGCTTCCAGCTCTTCAAAAATCACAGACGCTCAGAAAGGTTGGGTTTTCACGATTTATTCCTGCAGAAGACATAAAACACACTCAACAGGTGTCTTCTGATGGTACCAGCAATTGTAGCTCCCTCACAGTGCAAGCGCGCGCTGTCTCGACAGACTTACAATGAACTTTTTAATAAAGAAAAGATGGAAAATAATAATTTCTCCCATTTTTCAGTCTGTCACACTGAACTTGTATACAAAAAAAGAAATCTTATGACTAATAAAATACATTTCACAATCGTATAAAACAAAATAACAGGATAACAGAAGTATCACCGGCTAAACATTTTCCTCCAGTGGACAAATTAACAGTAGCGCATTACATTTCCACTTGCTTGTGCTTTACAGACAAAATGACTGTTAACAAGCTCACGTACCTGCAGAAGACATAAAACACACTCAACAGGTGTCTTCTGATGATACCAGCAATTGTAACTCCTACAATGTAAAACAACATCACAAAAAGCACAGAAAAACAGTAAATCAAACACATTTCCTGCTATGCGCAGCAACCACTAGGGGGCTGACAAAAGCTTACTGCCAAAGAGCATAAATACGGCAGAAACACTGTTTAACAGCAACCAGCCTTTGTTTCGGTTACACAGAAACTTTCTAATATCAATATGAACCTATATACATCGACATGTACAACTTATGTAACAACATTCACACCAGAAACCATAAAAATGCCAGAGCCTTTCATTACAGAACTTACCCTCACAGTGCAAGCGCGTGCTGTGAGGAGCGGAAGCCTTAGCAGCTTCTAAACGTTAGAGTGAGATCCGGTTTCTGGGTTTTCAAAATAAAATATAATAAAAAAATGATAAAATTCACACTTAAAATAATAATTAAGAACAGGTAAGTGCATGTTTTTCAGATGTATTTTTAACTCCGTTAAAAAGACACAGGTGATCCAGCCAGGGAATGGGAAGGCTCTGAGCTCCACCCAAAGGGGTTGCGAAGACCTGGTCAACATTTTCTAACTTAGAGAGCTAGAATTACAAATAAAAACAAATCTAAGATAATAACCTCAATAACCTTGAGGTGAATGTTACCATGATTCAAACTTGTACAAGACTTTTAGTAGATGCAACTAGGGTATCAATTTGAAAATTCTAGACGACTTCTAGAGTTTGGCATTCACAATATTTTCAGAAAACTTGATCTGAGGTTACTGAGATTCAAACTAGTCTAAGATTGTTAGTATTGCAAAACCAAAATACTCGCCACCCAGTTGATGTCTTATATCAGTGAGTTTCTGTCAAAAAATTCATTTTCTGGTCTTGCAGAGTTTGATTTAAGGTGGTGAATGCTGGGCCTAAGCCTGAAAATCTCTCTCAACAGTCCTAATGAGAATTCTCAGGAAAAACTCATGTCTAAAAGGCAGTGGGCGAAGAACCAGCAAATTATTTAGAAACTGATTTCATTCTTAATGTCTGTGTGACCATTAAATTACAAAGACTATAGCTTCCAACATAGAATGTCAATGTAGCAAATTAGACTGGCGCATACGGTACTTATAAACAAAATTATATTGTTTGGTTAGATATAAAAACAACTTGCCACTGTTGCTGGAGAACATAAAACATATGCCACACAAGCATGTTCACAAGCAAATCATTCAATCTATAATAAATGAGGGGGTCACCAATACATGTAGCCAAGAAGTTAGGTGCTTGTATTAATGTGCTGGGTTGAGTTTGGCATTTTAAAACCTTATTAATTGTTCTTCTGCCAAAGGGAGACTGCATTCTCTAGAAAGTCATGTAATAATAAAATAAAATAACATGAAAATGTCAGATGATTTTATTTAAAGTTATTATGACATTTATATAA